>NC_073302.1:189984850-190284850 GCF_027595985.1 Sorex araneus | reverse complement strand
CCCAGAAGTGGCATTGCTGGGTCAAATGGGTGCTCAATTTATAATTTTTTGAGAAGCCTCCATACTATTTTCCAAAAGGGCTGAACCAGTCGGCATTCCCACCAGCAGTGAAGGAGAGTCCCTTTCTCCACACATCTGCGCCAACACCAATTGCTTTTGTTATTTTGAATGTGGGCCAGTTTCTGTGGTATGAGATGGTATCTCATAGTTGTTTTGATCTACATCTCCCTGATGATTAGTGATGAGGAACATTTTTTCATGTGTCTTTTGGCCATTCCAATTTCTTCTTTGAAGAAGTTTCTGTTCATTGAATTGCCCCATTTTCTGATGGGGTAGGATATTTTCTTCTTGTGGAGTTCAACCAGTGCCTTGTAAATCCTTGATACCAACCCCACATCATATGGGTATTGGGTGAATATCCTTTCCAATTCTGTAGACTGTTTTTGTTTTCTGGTCACTGTATTTTTTGAGGTGCAGAAGCATCTCAGTTTAAGGTAGTTCCATTTGTTTATCTCTGTTTCTATTTGCTTGGCCAATTGTGTGTCACCTTTAAAGATACCTTTAGCTTCAATGCCATGGAAGATTTTGATGACCTTGTCTTCAATGTACTTGATGAATTCTGGTCTGATGATAATCCATTTGGATTTGAATTTTTGTGCATGGTGTTAGGTAGAGGTCTGAGCCCATTTTTTTTTCTTGCATGTAACTGTCTAGTTTTGCCAGCATCATTTGTTAAAGATGTTTTCCTTGCTCCATTTCACATTTTTTGATCTCTCATCAAAGATCAGATAATCATATATTTGAGGGTGTGTGTCATAATATTCAACCCTGTTCCATTGGTCTACAGCTCTGCCTTTGTTTCAGTACCATGCTATTTTAATTATTACCACTTTGTAGTAGAGTTTGCAGTTGGGGAAGTTAATGCCTCTCATCTTCTTTTTCCCAAGAATTGATACCTATAAGGATACCCATTACATTCTTCAAAGAAACAGAGCAAACACTTCCGAAATTCATATGAAACAATACGCCCCCATGAATAGCTAAAGATTTGCTTATTTTTAACTGAATGCTCTTGTATTAACTTTAGGGTCTCATCCAGGGAGGACACCACATTCTCATGTTGATTTAGTCTCCTTATGTCTCTGTAATTCTCTCTTGGTTCTGACAATTTCTCAAACTTTTCTGGTTTTTGATGACATTACAGTTTCAAAACAACAGGACAAAGTGTTGATTTTTTTAAACTTTTTATAGAATAACTGTGTGATAGACCCTTAAAAAGCTTTTCATTATTGGATTTCACTCATACAGTATTCCAACACCCATCCCACCACTAATGTAAATTTCCCAGCACCAGGGGACAAAGTGTTTTCTATCTCATCGTCGTGAGGTTAAAAATTATCAACATGACATCAGTGTTGACTTAAAATTAGTTACTTAGCTGAGGTAATGTTTTCAGGCTTTTCACTGTGCAGTTCTTCTTTTCAATTTTCTGTGTACTTTAGAAAGAAGTTCATGCCTGTGATGCACAGTTATGATCTACCTCCATTAGAGAAGAGCATTTACTTCAATCATTAAATTATTTGAATTATTCTACACGGATACTTATTTTTTCAGTCCTATTTGAAACATTTATTCAAGCATTTATTTGTAAATATAGAATTAAGAGATATGTGCATTATGCTTAGAATTATAATCTAGCAATACTTAATTTTGTTTCTCTAATCATTCCAGCTTTGTTTGCTGGGAGCTTTCAGTTGATTCTTATGTGCCATTTGTATATACCATCACTTGGCAACGGGGTTTGATTGGATGATTACTTGTTTTGGCCCTTCCTTATTTTCTAGCTGTGGAATGTGGTCATGACTCATTTATTTCCTAATCAGGTTCTAAAATTGCCCATCTTCTTAAAAGTATTAGTTTCTTTAAATAGTCTGTAGTATTAAATATCAGAAATTCAGTGCAGGTAATTAGCTATTAAAGATAAAATAGTCATAGAAAATACAGAATATGGGTCGGGGGCTCAGTCGGAAGCCCCCAGCCCCGCCTGGCAGCGCTCAGCTATCTCGCCCACCGTGCCTGACCACCCGCCCCTCCCCACCCCTCCCCTCCCCGTCCTGCAGGTAATTGGCATTTCCCCTTGGAGACCCTGCCCGAAGTGGAGAAGCTCTCCCCTCACCCCCTGCCCACAGTCGGGGGCTCTGTTGGAAGCCCCAGCCCCACCTGGCAGCACTCAGGCATCTCGCCCACAGTGCCTGACCCCTCCCTCTTCTCCAGGTTAGGCATATCCTCTCATCAGGGGGCGTAGTCTCAAAAGTGGGCGTGGCATATTTCTGGAGCAGAGGCCACTAAGCGGCCGCAGTTGTTTCTCCCATTCCATGCATGGTTCCTGGGTCACAATAGCTATAACCTATTCCTCTTAAGATATCCTGGTCATCTTAGTCACTATATGCTAATAGTTAAATAGCCTATCCCATCCTAATTTCAAAAATATCAGTGAACACATCTAGCGCAAAAAAAAATGTCCTTTTTAGAGACATCATAGTCCCATGTCTTCAATTGAGGCCTCTCATAAGCTAAGGCAGTGCACCTGACAGTAAAGCCCATAACAACATGAAGAAATAGCGAAAATCCCCACCACCACGAGAAACGGAAGAGAGGATCTCAGAAGCCCCAACAGAGACTTCCCAGAAATACAATCTCCTCTCAGATAAAGAATTCAGACAGGAAATCGTCAAGATGGTTCACAAACTCAAAGCAACTATGGAACGAACATCCAATAAATTAAGGGAGGATATGGATGCAGCATTGGAACGGTCCACTAAGATAATCCAGGAAGAAATGAGAGCAGAAATCTCAAAGCTACGAATAGAAGTCACACAATTAAAGGAATCGGTAGATGAAACTAAAAACTCAGTAGGAGCCCTCAATAATGGAATGGCTACAGCTGAAGACAGAGTCAGTGAGCTTAAAGATGACTTGCAGAAAGCATATAGGCAACAACAAATAATGGCAAAAGATCTCAAAATGGCTCTAGAGAGAATTAGAGTCCTAGGGAATGACCACAAGAGAAGCAACATAAGAATCACTAGAGTGCCAGAACCACAGGGAACCGATCCCAATGAAAAAAACACAGTCAAAGACATCATTGCTAAGAAATTCCCAGAGCTAGAGAATGCGGGCATCCAGATCCAAGGAGTCTGAAGGGTGCCAGCTAAAAGGGACCCAAATAAAAAAACCCCAAGGCATATCATAGTCAGAATGATGGATGCTGTGGATAGAGACACAATACAGCTAGCAGCAAGATCAAAGAAAGAAATCATATACAAAGGAGCACCCCTTAGATTCACAGCAGACATATCAGAAGAAACCTTCCAAGCCCAAAGACAATGGTGGGATATAGTGAAAAAAACTAATGAAATAAATGCCTCACCAAAAATACTTTACCCGATTAAACTCTCAGTTTAACTTGAAGGAACCATACACTATTTCACGGAGAAACAACAGCTCAAGAACTTCATAGACTCAAAACCAAACCTAAAAGAAGCACTAAAGGGGCTGTGGTAAGCAAGAAGAACCCCTACAAGCACAACAAACCTTTACACTAAGATGGCACAAAATCCCATAACAATAATCTCCCTTAATGAAAATGGTCTAAATTCACCAATTTGGAGACACAGACTGGCAAAATGGATTCAGAGACTCAATCCAACATTCTGCTGCCTGCAAGAAACACATCTGAATAGCCAGAACAAACACAGACTCAAAGTCAAAGGATGGAAAACAATCCTGCAAGCAAACAACTCCCTTAAGAAAGCTGGGGTGGCTTTACTAGTATCAGACAACATAGAATTCAGGTTGAAAAAGATTAGAAGGGATTGTGAAGGCCACTTATTATTAATCACGGGATATGTACACGAGGAAGAAATCACTCTCCTAAATTTCTACTCACCCAATGAGGGACAAGCTAAACACCTACAACAGCTGCTAAGAGACCTTAAGAAGGACATTGTGAGCAACACAATAGTAGTTGGAGACTTCAACACCACCCTATCACCTCTGGACAGATCAAGAAGATTAAAACTCACCAAGGAAATACTGGCTTTGAAGGAAGAAATAGAAGAGAGAGGGCTAATAGATCTACACAGGGCTTTATATCCCACCCCCCAAAAAAATAATACACATTCTTTTCCAGTGCACATGGAACATTTTCCAGAATAGACCCTGTGCTGGGCCACACAGCATAACTCAAAAGAATCAATTAGACATTGTACCAGCTATCTTTTCAGACCATGATGCACTGAAGATAAAATTTAATCATGGACAGAAAACCAAATCAAACACCTTGAAATAAAATAGCTCGATGTTGAACAAAGAGTGGGTCAGGAAGGAAATCAAGGAAGAAATCAAAAGCTACCTGGACACAAATGAGAATGAAGACACGAGCTACAGAACCTTTGGGACACAGCTAAAGCCGTACTAAGGGGAAAATTTATACCTCCGCAAGCATATCTCAGGAAGGAAGAAAGGGCCCACATAAATACCTTGACTTCACGGCTCAAGACCTTAGAAAAAGACCAAAAAAAGGAGCCCAAACCAGACAGAAGGAAAGAGATAATAAAACTTAGAGCAGAAATTAACGACATGGAAACCCAATAGACAATCCAAAAGATCAATGAAATAAGAGCTGGTTCTCGAGAAAATAAACAAGATTGATAAACCACTAGCAAGACTCACAAAGAAAGAGAGAGAGAGAGAACCCTTATAAGCCGAATCAGAAATGAAAAGGAGGACATCACAAAAGAAACCAAAGAAATTCAAAAGATCATCAGAGACTACTTTAAAAATCTGTATGCCACGAAACAAGAGAACCTAGAAGAAATGGATAAATTCCTCAACTCCTATAATCTCCCACGGCTGAACCAAGAAGACCTGGAGTACCTGAATAGTCCAATTAACATCAAAGAAATTGAAATGGTAATCAAAAGTCTTCCCAAAAACAAAAGCCCAGGTCCAGACATATTCAGTAGGGAGTTCTTCCAAACATTTAAAGAAGACCTATTGCCAGTCCTTCTCAAGCTTTTCCAGGAAATTGAAGAAACAGAAACCATCCCAAACAGTTTCTATGAGGCTCATATCTCCCTAATAACTAAAGCAAACAAAGACATCACAAAAAAAGAAAACTGCAGGCCAATATCCTTGATGAACACAGATGCAAAGATTCTCATATTATTATATATTAGCAAATATTCAAAATATTAGCAAATAGAATTCAACAACTCATCAAAAAGATCATACACCACGACCAAGTGGGATTCATCCTGGGGATGCAAGGATGGTTTAATATCCGGAAATCAATTAACATAATCCATCATATCAACAAAAGAAAAGATAAAAATCATATAATCATATCAATAGATGCAGAGAAAGCATTTGACAAGATCCAGCATCCGTTTATGATGAAAGCGCTCGCCAAAATGGGTATAGAGGGGACCTTCCTCAATATAGTTAAAGCCATGTATCACAAGCCTACGGCAAGCATCGTCCTCAATGGGGAAAATCTAAGAGCCTCCCCTCTGAGAACAGGGACTAGACAAAGATGCCCACTCTCTCCACTTCTGTTCAATACTATTGCAAGTACTGGGAGTACTTGCAATAGCGATTAGGCAAAAAAAAGATATTAAGGGCATTCATGTAGGAAAGGAAGAAATCAAGCTCTCACTATTCACAGATGATATGATACTATACCTAGAGAACCCTAAAACCTCTACCAAGGAACTTCTGGAAACAATAGACTCGTATAGTAAAGTTGCAGGCTATAGAATCAATACCCAAAAGTCCATGGCTTTCCTATATGAAAATGAGAGAGAAGAAAGTGACATGAGAAAAGCAATTCCGTTCACAATTGCCCCTCAAAAAATCAAGTAACTCGGAATCAGCTTAACAAAGGAGGTAAAGGACTTGTATAATGAGAACTACAAAACGCTACTTCAGGAAATAAAACAGTACACAAGGAAATGGAAAGACATCCCCTGCTCATGGATTGGAAGAATTAACATTGTCAAAATGGCAATTCTCCCCAAAGCATTGTACAAATTCAATGCAATCCCTATAAGGATACCCTTGACATTCTTCAAAGAAATGGAACAAGCGCTCCTGAAATTCATATGGAACAATAAGCCCCCACGAATAGCTAATGCAATCCTTGGGAAAAAGAAAATGGGAGGAATCAACCTCCCCAACTTCAAACTCTACTACAAAGCGGTAGTCATTAAAACAGCATGGTACTGGAACAAAGGCAGAGCGGCAGACCAATGGAACAGGGTTGAATATTCTGACACCCCCCCAAATATATGATCATCTAGTCTTTGATAAGGGAGCAAGAAATGTGAAGTGGAGCAAGGAAAGCATATTTAACAAATTGTGCTTGTAAAACTGGACAGCTACATGCAAAAATATGGGCTTAGAGCTCCAGCTATCACCATGTACAAAAGTCAGATCAAAATGGATTAAAGACCTCAACATCAGACCAGAATCCCTAAGGTATATTGAAGACAAGGTCGGCAAAACTCTCCACGACATTGAAGTCAACGGTATTTTCAGAGTTGACACGCCACTGGCCAAGCAAGTGAAAACAGAGATAAATAAATGGGACTATCTCAAACTAAGAAGCTTCTGCACCTCAAAAGAAACAGTGACCAAAATACAAAGACAATCTACAGAATGGGAAAGGATATTTATGTAGTACCCATCCAATAAAGGGTTGATAACAAGGATATACAATGCACTGGTTGAACTTCACAAGAAGAAAACTGCCAACCCGATCAAAATATGGGGTGATGAAATGAACAGAAACTTTCTTTCTCAAAGAAGATGGGTGTTCGAGCTTTGTATAACTGAGATTTAAACCTGAAAGCTTTGTGACTTTCCACATGGTGATTCAATAAAAGAATAAATTAAATTACAAAATAAAAAAATAATAAAAGGAAAAAAAGAAAATATAGCAAATCATTTATAATCTTTATTCTTAAAATGATCTATCTCTTTATAAATGCTTCTCTTGAAATTGTATTTGCTCTAGTTAAATATAGTTTTAAGTCGATACATTTTTGCTTGAATAAGATAGGAATTCAATAATTAAGATAATAATGGGCTGGCGTGATAGCATAGCGGTTGGGTGTTTATCTTTCACATGGCTGACCCGAGCTTGATTCCTCCGCCCCTCTCGGAGAGCCTGGCAAGATACCGAGAGTATCGAGCCTGCATGGCAGAGCCTGGCAAGCTACCCATGTGTATTGGATATGCCAAAAACAGTAACAATAAGTCTATCAATGAGAGACATTACTGGTGCCGCTCGAACAAATCGATGAGCAATGGGATGACAGTGATATAGTGAATAATGCCATAATTAACGCTAATTTAGTGTGACACTCTAAAGCATCGTGGAAAATTTATGTTTAAATTTTACTTTACTTGTTAATAATTTGAAAAAATTTTCTTACTATTTTCAGTAAAAAAAAATCATAATGCCTTCTTTTATGTTCAGTAAAATTCACCAGTAAACCTATCTGGTCTTGATGTTTTCTATTTTGGATATCTATGAATTATTTGTTATATTTCTTTAATAGTTATGGGTATATTCATATTGACAATGCCTTTTTGTGTAAACTTTTTCAAGCTGCATCTTCTAAAAAAAGGATTCATTTCATTAAAGTTATCAAATCTGTAGGCACAGTTATTCATAGTAGTCCTTTATTGTTAATTTAACATAAATGGCATCTATAATGAAATCCCTTCTCATTTCCAATAATATCAATTTGGTTTTTTACTGATATTTTCAAGAACCACATTTAGCATTGTAATTTTCTAATTGACTTCTATTTTAAATTTCTGCTCCAATTATTTTTGTTTTGTTATGCTTATTTTAGATTTAATTTTCCCTTCTTTTCTGTATCCCTAAGGTGGAAACAAAATATTTTCTTTCTTAGCACTGTAGCACTGTCATCCCATTGTTCATCTATTTGCTTGAGCAGGCACCAATTATGCCTCCATTGTGAGACTTGTTGTCTTAGTATACGTATTTAATGTTACACATTTCCTATAATTATATTATATTCCACAAAAGTTAATGATATCTATTTTTATATTTGTTTTCTTAGTGTAAAATATTTTAAAATTTGTCTGAGATATGGTCTTTGGTCTATCTGTACTTATACATGTATTGTTTGATCTGCAAGTATTTGGAATTATCTAAGGGTCTCTATTATTGAATTTTTGTTATTTCCTTCATCTGAGAAAGCATACATTTATGATTTCTAATCTTGCATTTTTAAGTGTATTTTATAGCACAGGATATGCTCTATATTTGTGAATGCTCTATGTAAGCTTAAAAGATATATTCTGCAGTTGTTGTTTAGAGTAATCCATAGATGTCAAGTAAGTCTAACTGATTGATGGTGCTTTTGAGTAAAGCTATGTTTTTACTGATTCTCTGCCAGTTGGATCTGTTCATTTCTAAGAAAGGGTTTAGAAGTCTTCAACTATGATAGAGCATTCATCCATTTCTCCTTGCAGTTCTATCAATCTTAGCCTCATGTAATCTGACACTCTGTTTTTAGGTGCATATACATTAAGGATTGTTATGTGTTCCTGGAGAATTGACCCTTAATCATTACACTGTCAATGTGTGATTCTTGTCAAGATGAAATAAAGAATGAAATTACAAAAAAAAAAGAAAATACAGAATATGAATAATCTTAACAGATGGCATGTAATAATAGTTGAAAAAAACAAATCTCAATCCTATGTCTAATATATTTTGAGATACTGAAGAAACTTTTTTATGGACATATTTATTTCTATGTGCTTCATTGTCACTGTCATCCCATTGCTCATTGATTTGCTTGAGTGGACACCAGTAACATTTCCATTGTGAGACTTGTTACTGTTTTTGGCATATCGAATATGCCACGGGTAGCTTGCCAGGCTCTGCCATGTGAGCGAGATACTCTCGGTAGCTTGTCTGGCTCTCTGAGAGGAGTGGAAAAATAGAACCTGGGTTGGCTGCATGCAAGGCAAATGCCCTACCTTATATTTACTTAATTAAAAATAAAATTTGAGACATTTAATATATTTATATATTAATTATTTAAATAATAAATACATTTTTTCATATCAATAACATGTTTAATTAATATTTTGGGGTCAGAAATATAGTACAAGGGTTAAGGTTGGTTCAGCCCTAGGCTCCCCATATGATCAGCTGAGCAGTACCAAGAATGATCCCTGAGCTCTGAATGTAGAGTCAGGTCTGACATTACCATATGTAACCTAATTAGCAACCCTCCAATTAATTATGTTTAAAAAATTATTTGAAACAGTGTTACTGGTTTAAATTTTGTACCTTTTTCAAATGTCTGACTACTTGGAAAAGATTGGAGTGTAAGATTTATTTTTGTATTAAATCTTTTGACATTTGTTGTTTCACCTAAAATCTATAAAAATAAGTCAGATGTATATGTACTTGAGCAGAGGAGATGTATTTCAATAGTTTTTACAGATAATTTTGAATATATCACATAGGCTCTTTAAAAACTACTACATCTTAATAAGATATCGAGGGCAAGATAGGAAAAACATCTTAGCAGTATAATCTCTATTATTTCTAATGTGTATTTCCTGGAAATCTTGGAGGTTCACCAGGGCCTACCGAATAAACTTTAAGTGCTTTTAGTTTTAAAGAGTTTGTTTCAGGAAAAAAAATAGTATCTGTAGTATTATCACTTATTCACTGCCAATTTGTCTAATTAGTAATCATTTTTACTTGATTATTACATTTTCTTCATTGGCAGAGGACAAATTGGCATAGGCTCTGCACAGCTAGTAGTATTAGATTTTCTAATCTTCTGTCAATGTAACATTATGCCAAGCCAGTAAAATTAAATAATTCATAGTCTGACAATCCTTCATTTTTTAGAATCATTTTCTTATGTCTTTGCCATTTACATTCTTCCTATTTGTCCATTGTAACTTATCTTATTGTCACCTTCTTCTTTCAATGCAGGGCAGCTGTGTGGCATGTGTGGTGGAAGGTCACTGGGAGGTGTTTTTTTCTTGTTTTTTTGTTAAGCTTTGCATTGGTCATCACTCAGCCATGCTGGATGCTTCTGTGAGCAATTTCCACCATGAAAACACCTTGTGCATTGCTTGAGAGCGAAAGAGGAAAGGCAGGTTTGGCAAGAATGAGGAGACAAAAGGGAGAGCCCAATGCCAATTTTCTAAATCTGTTGCTCTGTTGGAATGATCCTGAGAGATGATGGATGACTGATATCATTCTCAAGTGTCTTTTATCCTTTAGCATAATTTTGCCAATTTTCCGGTGAACTTAAATGTCCACAGATGTTTGAGATGAAACCTACTGATTTGTAACCCAAGGACTTTAACTGCCAAATTGTTGGAGAATGTCTGTGGAAATGGGCAACTTGACTATAGTTTCAGCAAAAGGACCATAGAGTGTCCTCTTGTAATTTGTCACTAACACAAACGTCAAGTCCAGTGAATTTTGTTAAGTCGATTAGGCCTGAGGATGAAATGTTAAGTGTTAGATTCAGCTCACAGTTGGTGCAAATCTCCATGTCCTACCTATTGTGGATTGATGGTGCTTAATTTAAAAAATGTTAACTGTAGTTCAATATTGTACTCCTTTATAGTTAAAATGAATGCCCACTCAGAACTTTTCCAAAACACAAAAGTTTTAAAAAAGATGAATGACCACTTTTATGCAATGAATATAAAAGATTTGAATTGTGATGAAAAGTATGACTCTACAGTTAAAATTCTGTTCTGCAGTTTGCTGTAAAAACACCAGTTTCTCATTGCATCGCTGCACATAGCCTCACCATACCTTTCCTTGCTGCTCTGTGTAATTGCTCTTTAGATGCTTTACAAAGTGGTGAGAAAGACTCAGCTTTGTTTCCACTTTATATTCTGCAATATATGCATTAAATACTTTAAGTACAGCTGAACTCTTTAATGAGAATAAAAATAAGAAATTTTATATTCAGTTTTAAAATGTTTATCTTTGAGTTTTTGTTACTTTTAAATCGTATGCGATTCTGAAGGAATCACATTTCATTATTTGTCTAACTTTGTTGTCCTTTTTAACATGTTGATATGCATATCTATACACAATTTTAGCCAGAATTTATCAATTTGATTACAGACTAGAGTACTTGGGAAAGTAGAAAAGAAGAGTCCCGGATGTCATCCAAATAACTTGAAGCAGAATCCTTCATGGAGTCAGTGTCCTTATGGTTTTAGGGATTCTCCAAGTGATTCAAATGCACAGAAACTTTTGAAAATTACTAACTTCGGCTATAGATGATAATTGGATTTTCAAAACCTTGTTAATAGAGAACCAATACTTGTGATAGCTAGTGTCTAGAAAACTTAAAAACAATCCAAATGTCATGTTTGAGGTCAAGGTGTGAAGGTTATGATACACTCATTTCATATGCCAAGGATTTGAAGGAAGAGAAGTAGCTCATGAATCAGATTTTGTGGTTTTCTAACTTTAGTTTCTTTTCTTAAAAATGTTGAGTTTCTTCTATATTTCCCTCATCTATGCTTATGTTATGGTTCCTACCATGCATATCTCATAATTTTATTAATGAAAATTTTTACTTTATGTAAATTTTGCTAGTAATATTATGCTAGGTTCTAAGATTAAGTACTGCACACACATTTTACAGATTGAAAGAGTGAAACTTTATATGGCCATGGAAAAAAATAATTCTTTTGCCCTGCTAATTTCTATTGTATATTAATTATTGAAAGTTGTTAAATAAGAAACAAAGAGGAAAACATCTTCATATTTTCATTTTTACTAGTTCTTCTTACCCAGTAACTTACATGTATCACTTAATATACCTGGTCATTAATTTTTTATTTACTAAAATGAGCTAACAAGGGATGAAGAGATAGCAAAGCAGGCAGGACACTTGTCTTGCTGGTGAGAAACCTAAGTTTGATCCCTGCCACACCATATGGTCTCTTGAGCTCTACTAGGAATGATTTTGTGAGTGTAAAGCCTGTAGTAAACCTTGAGCATTGCTATTGAGTGTGGCTCCAAAACTTAACAAAAATAAAATGTAGGGTCTAATAGTATAGTGGGCAGGACATTTGCTTTGCATGCGACAGACCCAGGTTCAATCCTTGGCATCCCATATCATTTCCAGCACCACCAGGAGTATTTTCTGAGTGCAGAGCCAGGAGTAACCTGAGCATCATTGGGTGTGACTCAGAAAGCAAAAATAAATAAATAAAATGTAAAAATAAAACAAAATGGGCTAACAATTATGTGCTTTGCAGTGAAGATGTAGGATTATATTATAAGCTTATAAAATACTTCAAACAGAACAAGTTCTTGTAAAACAGCAGCCAGTATAGTTATTGCCATTGGCATATAAATTATTTTACATCATTTTCTATTTAATTCCACTAGGTGTATTTCCCCAAAATATTTATTTACCTTTATGCGATAATCTATTGTACAACATCTAAAACAGTAGGAAGAAATTGTTGTATGCCATAGAAACACCTAATAGTCCCACATTAGAGTCACAAAATGTCTATTTTAAAACCATATAGTAAGGGTAGAGTAAAATCAAGATTCAGTCTCATATTGGTCTAAGAGTTGCTCTATTTATTTATTTATTTATTGGGGCAGCACACAGAGGTGCTCAGGGTTTCTGGCTCTGCTTAAGCATTACTCCTGGAATGCTCAAACACCATCTGTGAGATCTCCACGGGATGGGAACCCAGTTGGGCCGCGTCACCAGCAGCCAACTTTCAAGAACTCGTTCATCTACCCCAACCCAGGTGCAGGCCCAGTGGGCGTGGTGTCCAGAGCTGTGGCCACCAACAACGCTGCAAGTTATTCTTCCCCCTCCATATTCCATAAGAACCATAAATTAGCTTCTTAGGTGGGTCTTTCACTAGGGCAGCCCAATCACCAAAAACACATTAGGCCAATAATTCATTAGCCCTACCTCAATTAATATTACACCAAAAACACAACAGTAATAGTGAGTGTGAAAGCCTAAACCACACCAATCACTATGGTAAAGCAAAGCAGAAGCCCACTAAGCTTAGTTAGTGAAGAAATGAGCCCAGAAGACCCAACCAGTAATGGTGCACTAGATAACCTCTCTGACAAGGAATTTAGAAGGGAGCTACTGAGGATGCATAGGGAGCTAAAAGAAACAATGGAACACACCACTAATAAAATACAAGAGTGTCTGAGAGCAGAAATGTGGAAAATGCAAACAAAATTACAAACAGAAATGACAGATCAGTTTGTCATTTGTCATCTGAAAAACCTGGTAGGTGAATTAAAAAACTCAGCGGCGGAAGTCCTCAGCAGCAGAGTAACAGCCTCTGAAGACAGAATCAGTGAGTTCCAAGATGAAGTGCAGAGAATCTTCAGACAACAGCAGAAAATGGAAAAGACACTCAAAACTAACCAACAGATGTCAAGAGAAAATAAAAAAAAAAACATGATCAATAAACCTCTAGCAAGACTCACAAAGAAAGAGAGAAAACTCTAACAAACCAAATCATAAATAAAAAGGGATACATCACAACAGAAACTACAGAAATTCAAAGAATCCTCAGAGATTACTTTGAGAATCTTTATGCCATGAAACAAGGAAACCTCAAGGAATGGATAAATTACGGATTCCTAATTAAAGAGACAAGTCACATACTGGAATAAAATACTTTCAAATTATATATATTTTTTTCTCTGTATCACTGTATCACTGTCATCCCTTTGTTCATCGATTTACTCAAGCAGATGCCAGTAACTTCTCCATTCATCCCAGCCCTGAGATTTTAGCAGCCTCTCCTTACTCGTTTTTCCCAACGATTGGAGGATCTTTTCAGGGTCAGGGTAATGAGACCTGTTATTGTTACTGTATTTGGCATATCGAATATGCCACGGGGTGGCATATTAATAAGAGTGACCCCCCAAAAAGTTTAAAGACTCAAGAATGTGTATATTTTCTCTACATTTTCCTGTTTAGATTTTGGGTCACACCTGTCTGCTCAGGGCTTTCTCTTGGCTTTGCTCTTAGGGATCACTCCTGGGGACTTATGGGACCCTATGGAGTGTTGGGGTTTAATTTGAATTCACTGTATACAAGGCAAGGGTGTTGTCTGCTGTGCTATCTCACAAGCTCCCTCATTTGTATATTTATAACATTTGCAGGTCACACAGTATAGTCAATGAAATGCCTTATTATGTGCCAGGTTCAGACCACAGGAATCACGGGATGCCAGGAATTGAACCTCAGTCAGCCATGTGCAAGGCAGATGCCCTATCTGCTGTAATAATTGTTCCAGCTGTGTGTTTTGGATTTTGGATTTTGGGTGGTGCTCAGGGATTACTCCTGGTAATAATAATAATAATAATAATAACAGTAGTAGTAGTAGTAGTAATATAATAACAAAACAAAAACACCATCTGCAATACCAAATCATGAATGGCCAGATGCAAGACAAGCACCTTATTTTTACTATCCCTATGGCATATAGATCTACATCTGTTTTTAATTTAAATGACTTTTTGTAAACCTGGTGAAATTCAGATGCTTAGGATGGCTGCTCCCACTGAGGGTTCTGGCAGGCCATGCAGTGAAGGCGCTTGAATTCATGCAAGACCAGTCCTCTATCACATGAAAGATATATCGCACCCATAGATCCATTTTTTTTTTGGCTTTTTGGGTCTCACCCGGCGATGCACAGGGGTAACTCCTGGCTTTGCACTCAGGAGTTACTCCTGGCGGTGCTCAGGGGACCATATGGGATGCTGGGGATCGAACCCGGATCGGCCGCGTGCAAGGCAAATGCCCTACCCGCTGTGCTATCGCTCCAGCCCCCCCCCCATAGATCCATTTTAAGTTAGTTGATATTCAGCTCCTCTAACTTAAAAAAAGAATATTTATTTGTGTGATTTTGATTTTTACTGTGATGTATTATTAGCTCACTTAGAGAGGAAACCGAGGCTTAGGAGATTAAATTTAATTGTCCAGATTGGCACTTTTGAGCTTAATTCAAATTATAAAGAGTAAATTTATGGTTGAAACTACAGTTAAATTAAAATTTAATCATAATTAAATTGTATAATTAATATATATCTTTTGGGAGGTTGGAGATTTGGACCACACCTAAGTGTTTTCAGAACTTTTCCTGGTTCTGTGCTCAGCCATCACTCAGTGATCAGTGCTCAGGGGACCATGTGTGGTTCTGGAGATGGAATATGGGTCAGCTACATATAAGGTGGGCACCTTTTCTCCCATATTACCTCTTGAGCCCATAGATTTTTATATATCCACAGATAAAGGTTTTACTTGGACTATATGGCAATATTTTAGAGTCAATAGGTAAGAAGACATTATATAAATCACGTGCTTTAAAATTAAAATCTGAGAGGAAAGAATTGATGAAAACTATTTTAGTTGAGAGGTTTTTTTACTATTTATCATGTGAAAGTTTCAGGATAATGGAACTTCATTACTAGTGACTATTTAAAAAATATTAGTATAGACATTTTATCCCAATCCATATATACCTTATTGTGGTTACCACTTCAGTTAAAAGTGACATTTGTTTGGCTGTTCACAGAATAAACATTTTCTCTTATATTTACAGTGAAGATTTGTAGTTTTAAGAGATGTTATCATATCCTGTATACTATAGGTATTAAACATTTAAAGGTCAACATTTCTAAGTAATGCCTAAATTTCTATGGCCTACAGTGTTTGCATATGTTTACTCATGTCCTTGAATTAGCCATGCATGCAGAAAATGCAAGTGCAAACCATATGGCAAGAAAAGTATGTATCACTTCTAAGAATCTCTTCCTGGAATGGCCTGTTGGGTTCCCAAATGCCTGATCATGTCCAAGCAGTGAATTTGTATTAGAATAAAAGAGTAGACTTTGAGAGAACCTAGATGTTTCAGTAACAACATTCGGAACAAGTGTTCATTCTTTGGGGAAATGTATTCAACAGTATCTACATGCTTAAATCTAGTCCTGTCCATATCTGTCACTAGTATCTTAGCAATAATAAAAATGCAATCTAAACAAAGTAACTTCATATATGAACTTACTATCTCCCATAAGAGATGGACAATATATTTGATTTCTTTACTGGTCAAGCATTCACTTTCTTGTTTGCCACAGATCCTATCACTTCCTGTTGTATTAAACTCTGTCCTGTATACATATTTTGGTTTCAACAGGCATTTGGTATTATAACCCTTATGGATTTTATATGTGCAGAGAGTCTCTTGCCCCCACACCTGGTTGTCTTCCCCAGAGACCCTCGGAGGGGATGGGCCCCAGCTTCCCTCCCCACCCAAGCAGAGCTCCCAGTGCCAAAGACCACCAGAACCTAGCCACAGCCATGCTCGAGGCCCCTCTCCACACGTTTGGACAGGCCTCATTCATGAAGGTACCAGCAGAGGAACCCAGGTGTGTGTAATCCCATCAATGGCCAACATCCAGAGACTTAAAAGCAAGCTCCCAGAAGCGATGTCTTGTAACCTACTTCTCCCTCTGGGAGAAACTAGCAAGCTTCTGAGAGTTTCCTGCCCACATGAGGCAGTCTCACAAGCTTCTTTTATTTTTTTTCATTTTTATTTTTTAATTTTTTAAAATTTATTTATTTATTTATTTTATTGAATTACCATGTGAAAAGGTGTATTCATATGCTAATGCCAGTAACAAGCTGGATCTCATTCCCCTGACCCTGAAAGAGCATCCAGTGGCATTGTTGGAAGGGCGGAGTGGAGAGAGGCTTCTAAAATCTCAGGGATAGGACGAATGGAGAGGTTACTGAACCCAATCGAGAAATCGACAATCAACAGGATTTCATGGTTTTTTTTTGTGATTCTTGAACCCTTGTGGATAACCAACCCTACATTTTCCCACGCCTCTACCCTGTTCTTCCCACTACCTACATTCTGAAACAAAATTCATTTGATTCAGGTTTCTGTATTATTCAATGTTACTTAATCATGCCTTATCACTACCTCATCTTTTATAAAAATAAAATGTAGCATTATATTAGTCATAAATAGTTAATATCATTTATTAACATGAAGTCACAAGTGGAAATCTTCTATAAGCTATTTCAACCTGAATCAAACGCTTTCCTTCTCCCTTTCTCTGTCCACTTCCATTCCTCCCTTTCATTTATCCTCCCTAACTTTCTCTATGGCATCAGGAGTTCAAACCAGAGTCTACTAATTGTAGGGTAAGAACTGTAACCCTTGCACTTTCTCTTCAGTGTCATATTTATCATTCTTTTCATATATACTGGGAATTCAATTATGCCTCCCAAAACAGAAGCTTTATGAAAGGACTGATCATGAATTTTTCCTATGTTTCTTCCATATTGTTCTAAAAATCTGTCCTTCAAATTTTCATGGGTTTAAGATTATTACATCACTTGCTATTTGATTCATTCTATTTTGCTTAATTGGTTGATGAATTTCTCAGCCTCTTCTTGCAATATAAAAATCCCAAGTGACCCAATAAACAGAGTACATACCGGCTCGCGCTCTGCCGTGATTAAACCCGGGTGGCCATGCTTTTGCACAGCCATTTTGCTGCTGAATGACCAAGATCCAGAGCCAGCTACACTACTTCTGGTCCCAGCAAGTGCTTGCAGCCTTGTCTCCAGACTGTGAACTAAGCCTTTGCCCCATGCTGCCCCAGGAAGGGAAGTGATGCAATTTCCAACATAAATCTCCCTGGGCTTAATTACTAAAATACAGAAATCCTAAACTGCGCAGCCGCAGTACTTCACATCTCTTCATTCTCATCAATGAAAAACTAATTATCAAATGCTTCCTTGTCAGTAGGGCCATATTTTTTTGGGATAAACTCCAACAACAAGTTGTGTGTTGAAACTCCAACAACAATAGTGAGTTTTGTGTTTAAATATGGAATGTAATCAAGGTAAAGAGAAAATGAAATGAAATTTATCAGTTATACAGGCGGGGGTGGGGGAATGGGGGGTGGGAGGTATACTGGGGGTTTTTTGGTGGTGGAATATGGGCATTGGTGAAGGGACGGGTGTTTGAGCATTGTATAACTGAGACATAAGCCTGAGAACTTTGTAACTTTCCACATGGTGATTCAATAAAATAAATTTAAAAAATAATGTTTAATTTTTTGCTTTAGTACGGCCACATGTCTACCTAAATCTTTTATTGAGTATTTAAAAATATTTTTAATTCAGAAATTGAAAGCTATAAATATGAAGATTAGAACATAATAAGAAAATAAGTCATAAATGTTTACCAAAATTGGTTGAGATGTGGTCTCTGGCTGCAGGTCCTATTTTGGCCATCTGGGTCTGAATGTCTAAGTTCAGAGAGTTACATCATTGACAGGAAGATACAGAAAATAAATTTGCACAACATCTGTTTTCCTGCTTAGCCAAATTTCTCTACTTGAATTTCATTTTTTACAGCTGCTTCCCCTTTTATTTGATAAACTTTAAGATTTTCCAGATCTCATCATTCTTCTCACCCCGGCAACATTTCACAGTAATATATGAAGTACTCTGGACTCTGGGTCAGCTCTTTGTACCATAAGTACTAAATTCCAGGTGTCATGAGAGGTGCACAAACAATATTAGATGCATTATAAAATCACCACCTGATTGCATGATTTAATAATAGGTACATTTCTTTGTCACCTTGTTTGTTCTATTTTTCATTTGGTCAGACAAAAAGAAAAAATGTTTAAGAAATAATTTTGCTATGACTTTCCATTTACTTTTATACAAATTTCTTGATTAATTCAAAAATATTTTTATGTGTGTTGTAAATGCTTACTTTTTGTTTTGTTCACCTTTCTTTTTTATGAGATTTGGGGCCACACTTGGTGGTGCTCAGTTCTTAGTCCTGCTCTGTGCTCAGGGATCATTTCTGAAAATGCTCAAGGAATCATAAGTGGTGCCAAGATTTAACCAGTTTTGGCTACTTGCCAGACCAGGAGTTTACCGCCTGCATATCCCTCTGGTTCCTCAACAATTTCTTGTGCGTATTATTAGTGGAACTGAAGGTAAAGATTATGGGGTTGGGAGATGGAACTGAGAACATCAATGACTGTATTGTATTGTATTGGCTGTTGAACTTGATGTGCTCTTTTATTCAATCCAAGCTCTCTCTGATGTGTTATATATATTATATGTTATATGTGTGTACATATATGTTATATATGTATATATACACACATATATATGCACAAACACATATGCATATTCATACTTATTCACAAGAGCTGCTATTTCACCCAGCAGCTTTCACACAATGTAAAATCTGCCATGTGCGACATCCCTCCTAGGGCTTGAACTTATGGGCCACTTTTGTCGGAAACAAGATGGTCATACAGGAGCCGTTCAAGCGCATTTTGGAGCGGTTCTTGTCCATGTTCTGGCACAAGGCCTTCCTGCCCTGGAACACGGCGAGAACATGGACGAGGTGGAGTTCATGGAGGCCTAGAGCAACGTCAAAGACCTGGTGTCCTAATACCAGCAGTACCCCAACACTTTGTCAGAGGAGACAGAATTTAAGGAGTGGGATGAAGTGGAGGAGATGCTGGAAGAGGTCTATGGACTTTGGTGGGTTGTGCTCCCTTAGTGCTCCACCTTCTTTGATCCTCCCAGGGTGCTTCTTCTCTCAGCATTCAACTAAGGTGCTGGGTTTTGCCTGTCAGGGTCACACTGGGGAGGTTATAATGTGTAACTCCTTTGCAATCATGGTATGTATTGTCTTAATATTTAGTAATTAAAACATGTCTATTCAAAAATATACATATATGCATAGCATTTATATATAGTACTGATACATATATGACATTGTTATATATAGAATATATAATATTATTACTAACAAAGTTCCAGGCATGCAATATTCTAATTCCCCCACTTGAAGGACAGTGTTCCTTTACCATTGTCTCAAGTTTCCTCAAACACCCTCCCCACCCTACCCCTTTACTAAAATCCCTTCTGTAGGTTGATTCACAGGACCTATCACCTCTTACTATGCCCTTTGCTATTCCCTTCCTATGTCTTTTTATGTTTGAGACCAATCATCCTGAATTTGAGAGCAATCATTCTTTATATTTGAGAGCAGTCATTCTGTATTTGTCCCTCTGTCTGACTTCATTCAGCTTAATAACTATTAGTTTTATTCACTTTGACATTGAATCCCTGAAGAGATTACCCCGAATGGTGAAAAATCTAAAGTATTTTCCTTATGATCTGACACAGGCAAAGATTCCACTCTCACTACTATTATTAAAAGTTGTGTTGAAAGTTCTATTAAGGAGACAAAAGAAAAAAGGAATCCAAATTCTAAAGGCAGTAAACTATTGCTGTTTACATATCATATGCTATTATGAATAGAAAATCCTAAATACTACACTGAAAAAAAACTATTGAATTAATAAACAGTAAAGTGGTAGGCTATTATATCAATATAAAAAATTTTGTTGTGTTTTTACATGCAAACAAATAAGTAGAAGAGGAAGAAACAAAGATAAATCTCAGTTTCATCTAAAAGAATTAAGTATCTAGAAACAAAGTTAATCAAGAAGACTAAAGTTTTGTACTTGGAAAGATATGTCACTGTAAATTAAATTTGAAACACAAGGAGATACAAAAATATTTCATGCACATGGAGTGCAAAGATTGACACTATAAAAATGGCCCTTCTTTCCAAATTGTTATATAGGTTCAATGCAGTCTCTATCAAAATTCCAATCATATTCTTCAAAACGAGGACAAGTGTTGCTGAAAGTTGTATGGAAACACATAAGCTCAAGAATAATTTAAATAATCCTGAAATAAAAAAAGAAAACCTGATTTGTTTTGATTTAAAACTATACTACTAAGTTAATAAGTAATCAAACAACATGGTACTGGAATCAGAATAGATACAAGTCACTGGAATATATTTTGGTCTCTAGGGTCAAATTCTCATGTATATGGACAATTAGTTTATGATATAGGAACCAAGAGCACTAAAGAAAGGGAAGTCTCCTCAATAAATATTGCTGGGGAAACTGTTAACTTGTTAAAGATGAAATTATAATTATCTCATACCATTAACAAAAATGAATTCTAGAGATTAAATACTTAGATTTTAGGTCCTAAATTGTAAAATTAATTGAAGAACTTACAGGCAAAAGAAAATGCATCTATACTATTGGCTTTTGTGCTTTATCTGGGGAAAAATGTAACCTGTATGATTTTTAATCCACTAGCTCTTTGCTTGGGAGCCAGTAGTTGAGTGAATATGTGAGGCCCGGCAGGCAGCCTGATCTCCTCCATTCCCTACAGGAATTAAAGCTGACCCATACTTCCTCACAGAACCCCATCAGCACTGCTGAAATCTCAGAGTGGCACAGTTATGATTGTCTATAAAGGATTTGGGGAGAATAAGCAAGAAAAGAATTTAAATTCTGCCCAACAGCTGCTCTTTCTCTAAGTAGGTTGGATGCATTGTTACAGACGTTCTCTCTTGTCTCTACAGTGCTGAGAACACACACACACACACACACACACACACACTCATGCGCGCGAGCACATGGAGGTGTTTACATGCACATTCAATGTAGCCTTTTATTTATTTTGGTTTCTGGGCCCCATCTGGCAGTGCTCAGGTCTTGTTCTTGGTTCTGCACTCAGAAATTCCTCCTGGAGGTGCTAGGGGCCACACGAAATGCCGGGATCTAATCTGGTTTGACTCTGTGCAAGGCAAACTCCCTTCACACTGTACTGTTTATCCAGTATGGTCTTTTGTTTCATCAGTTTTTTTTCTTCAGTAATAGTTTCCCAGAAGTTCTCATTGTTTGTTTGAATGTTGGTTCCTTGGGTCAGTATCTCTATGCTATTTATATAGTTTCTCTTGGGCTGACTGTAGAGGAGTGAAAGAAGAACATAACACAAATTGCAATAGATGCCTGCTCAGATTGTATCTATATCAATTCAGATTAGTGAGTATGTATACCATATAGAAGATTTAAGATTTTTTATATATAACCCTTTACTAAATATATATTTATTCTCTGTCTATAAACAAACAACTCACAGAATATTTGGAACTCAGCTTAAAACTTAAGACTCAGATCACAGGTGAAAATCAGAACCTAACCCCTTTTTGCTAAGAGCATACATTTTTATTTCTATTCTGGTAGAAATAAGTACTTAAAACTGAATAAAAAACTGTGGAAAGTATATCCACAGAACTCTGCATCTGGAATTATTTTAAAGGAGCAAAACCATTTGAATCATAATACTGCACATTTCAGATAATTTATATGGAGGCATAAATGTTTGGGTCCAAGTAAATAAAACATCTTCCACATATTCATGGACTTCATTTTAGCACAAGCAAAATCTTCAGCTACCTATATTCATCATTTTTAATGCTGTTATTTACATCACTATAATTTTCTAAATGTCTGCTTCCCACAACTGATTGGAAATTCATTATTTTATTTTAGTTAAAAAGTTGGGATTTGCACATATTTAGGGGAAATCATTCTTACTTTGCAGCAATACAGCAGATTACTTTGCAGCAATACAGAAGATTTTAATTTTCAATTAAAATTGTCCCAATTTTATTAATGAGAGCATATAATCATATTTAATTTGCAAAGAGAGGCTTAAGAAAAATTACACTCTGCTTTTTGAGGTAAATGTTAAGTCAAGTAACTTTTCCTTATTTTCCTTGGAAACTTTTCTTTTGTACATAAAGGATAATTTTGCATTTCTCTTAATATAACCTAAAAATTGGTTACCTGGCAATGGTTAATTGAATATATTTGAATGTTATATCTATAGAAACTTTTCTAAGACACAGATCTTGGTTTCCCTAAAACCTTCAAGTAGAAAATATTTATCCTGGAGTGTCTTTTTTCCAACATTACTCTAACATTTCCTTCTAGCCAACTTCCTCTGAAGATAATGTAGCTACAGAATCTTTCTGTCTTTTCTCTTTCTACACCTTCCCTCAGAAAATTATTGACTTGAAAAATTTTATTAATACACATTAAATGATTCCTTCAAATGGTAGATTTTTTGTCTGGTCTAATATTAGATCTAATTATATGATCTAATATTAGATCATACTCTAATATTAGAGGTACCCAACTTAGGGCCTGCTGCCATCATCTGGACTCCAGATGTGATTTTAAAACATGTTGAACTAGTTGCTAAAATTTAGAAATAAGGAGATTTAACACGCAATCCCCCACAGATTTTTGGTAACTCTTGAGAGAGAGAGAGCTGAAAGTGCAGCAATCCTGGTTTTCCTCCTGCATTGCAAGAGCTATACAAGGCAAGAGTTGTTAGATAAAAAAGGGCGGTGGGGGAACTGGTGACATTGGTGGTAGGAATTGTACACTGGTAAAGGGAGGAGTGTTGGAACGTTGTTTTACTTAAACTAAACATGAAGAACTTTGTCACTGTGTTTCTCACTGTGATTAAAAAAAATCAAATCAAATAAGGGGGATGAGTGATACTACAGTAAGTAGAGCACTTGCCTTGCATGTGACTGACCAGGATTTGATTCCTGGTAACCCACATGATCTGGACCCACCAGGAGTAATTCCTGAGTATAGAGGCAGGAGGAAGACCTGAGTACAACTAGATGTGGCACCCAAACCAAAACAAAACAAAAACAAAAAAGCAGAATGATATATTAGAATATCACTAAACAACAAATCATCACAGTATCACAGTATCACAGTATCCCGTTAATCACCAATTTCTCGGGCAGGCTCAGTAACATATTTTGTCCTTTCCCTGAGATCTTTAGAAGTCCATCTCGACTCAGCCCTCCTAATGATGTTGCACTGGGGGCTCTTCAGGGTCAGGGGAATGAGATCCAGCTTGTTACTGGATTTTGCATATGAATACACCATGGGAAGCTTGCAAGGCTGTCCCATGTGGGCAGGAAACTCTCAGAAAGATTGCCAGTTTCTCCCAGAGAGAGAAGAAGGCTAAAGATATCGCTTCTGAGAGCTTGCTTTTAAGTCTCTCTCTGGATGTTGGCCGTTGATGGGATTACACACACCTGGGTTCCTCTGCCTGAACCTTTATGCAGGAGGCCTGTCCGAACGTGTAGAGATGAGCCTCCAGCATGGCTGTAGCTCGGTTCCGGTGGTCTTCGGCCACCGGGAGCTCTGCTCGGGGTGGGGAGGGAAGCAGAGAGTCTCTTGCCCGCACGCCTGGCTGTCTTCCCCAGGGCCCCTCAGAGGGGATGGGCTCCAAACAACAAATCATATTTAATATAAATATTTCTTGTTTAATATCTGGTACATACACTAAAAAGTATCCCTTGCTTATCTGAAATTTACAGTTAATCTTTCACATATATTTATAG
This sequence comes from Sorex araneus, assembly GCF_027595985.1. Classification (NCBI taxonomy): domain Eukaryota; kingdom Metazoa; phylum Chordata; class Mammalia; order Eulipotyphla; family Soricidae; genus Sorex; species Sorex araneus. The sequence continues at coordinate 190,260,382 of NC_073302.1, read as the reverse complement.
ATATGTAATATAGATTTCTCTTTTCAATTATTGAAGTAACATTGATTTATAACATTTTGCTTCCTATAGGTTTGTATTTTCTTTTTGATATGTCTGTCAAGGGTAAGAATAAGCAATTATTTTTCACCAAAGAGAGCCATGTAGTTTGCAAGAGACCCACAGAGACTGCCTGACTTTCTTATGAAGCTTATATGAAGTTTACTGTAAGTCTCTTGGATTTTCACCACTGTCTTAAAGTAAAGAACTGGATCTCTTCCATTCTACAAAGTATGAATGTTTGGGCCAAAATAATCCCATAAAAGCGCTTGCTGTGTATTTTCTCAAAGATGCCTTCAGCGACCACCAGTTCTGGTTTTGTCCTTTAACATGTCTACCTTTGTCCTTTAAAATGTCTACCTTTAACATGTCATCCTTTATAAGTTTTACTGCTGAAAGAATTAAGGGTCTTGGTTTTTTGATGGGGTTTTAAATCTCTAATTCTTTTAAAAAATAATAATTTTTTTATTGAGTCATCATGAGATAGAACAAAATTGTTCATGATAGCATTTCAGTCATACAATGTTCCAACACCCATTACACTGGAGGTACCAAGTGTAATTTTCCAGCACCAGTGTTCCCAGTTTCCCTCCTACCCTTCAAGTCAACCTCACACTACAGCTTGTCTCTATGGCAGGCACCTCTCTTCCCTTTCTCTCATTTTAGGTATTATGCTTTGCAATACAGATGGTGAAAGGTTGTCATATGTAAAAAACATCTGCCAGGGCGTGGCTGGCGGAGAACCCTGGTGGCTCTCCCCATCAGCCTCACTGGGTTTGAGGGGTTGGTCCTGGGCCACTCGCCCAGTGCAGATGGCCCAGGCCATGGGACAGACAGAAGAGGAAACGAGGGCCAAGCTGGTTGATTGATCAGTTGCCATTTATTCCATTCTCTCCATGTGCCTGTTCCAGTCTCTCTGAGCTCCCCATTCTAGTCTCACACTGCCCCTCATTCCTGTCTCCTTCTGTCTCTCCTAGCCCCTCATTCCTCCATCCCAGCTGTCTAGATTCTTCTCTTCTTCTCTAGTCTCTCCACCTTTGTCTCTCTGGGCCCTAGTCATAGCCAGCAAAATCAACATAAGAAAGCCCTTTCTGAGGGCCCACCAGGTTTAAAGGAAACACCACCTGGGGGTATTCCTCTCTTTCTAGCATCTTAATTAACATCTTAATATTAGTTATTTTTTGTATGAGCACAGTGAGAGATACATCTAGACTTGTAGGGCAGCACTCCTGGCAACATCTTGCCACAGACTGAGACTACAGCGCTTAGGCCAGATTAATCATTCCTAACCCTAGCAGGGTCCGAATCTAGTTATTACTTTTTGGATCATGACAGCATTTGTCCATGCTTATAGTTAAGCATTAGGTACTTTGGCCAGGCTCATTTCGATGCCAGGGTAGCACACAACTCACCACTTGCCCTGGGTCCATCCCGTCCCTTGTCAGGACCCTGCCTTTGGGGGTGCTAGGAAGTAAGGGTAGTTGAGGCTTAGGTCGAGAGAACAGATGCTCAGGAGGAAAACATCATATAGAGTCAAATGACTCCCAGGTTACAAAAGCATAGTATTTACTACAGTCTTCCTGTGACCATATAAATGGAAATGGCTCTGAATAAAACTACGCAAAGGACTCAAGGAGAAGAGAAAAACAATATTTACAAGTCAACAGAGCACAAAGAAAGAAATTACAAATAAGCACAGAGGAAAGGGAGCACTGTGATGGGAACAACCCAATAAACTTATACTACCTGAGGCTGTGTTATCCTACAATCATATATGTCACTTTATCTCTCAACACTCAGTTCTTGTCCAAAGTGATCATTTCCAGTAATACCGTCATAATGGATTCTTCTCTATCTTAACTACTCTCCATCTCACACACCATTGACCACCATTGACCAGTCGTCCTGGCTCATTTTCTCTGGCTTTGGATATTAGTTTCATACTGTTTATTTTTTATATCCCACAAATGAATACAGTCATTCTATATATGTCCCTTTTCTTCTGACTCATTTCACTCAGCATAATACTCTCCAAACCATAATACTCTCCAAGGTCATGCATTTATAGGCAAATTGCATGACCTCATTTTCCTAGCAGCTGTGTAGTATTCCATTGTGTAGATGTAGTATAGTTTCTTTATCTATATGTCTGTTCTTAGGCACTCAGGTTGTTTCCAGATTCTGCAATTGTGAATAGTGCTTCAATAAACATTGAAATGCAGATGATATTTCTGATTTGTTTTTTGGGCCCTGAGGGTATATTCCCAGATGTCGTATTGCTGGGTCATATGGGAGCTCAATTTCTAGTTTTTTGAGGAATTTTCATGTTGTTTTCCAAAAAGGCTGGTCCATTTGGCATTCCCATCAGCAACGAATGATCCTTTTCTCACCACATCCATGCCAGCACTGTCTGTTCTTGTTCACTTGCATGTGTGCCAGTCCCTGTGGTATGAGATGATATCTCATTACTGTTTTGATTTGCATATCCCTGTTGATAAGTGCTGTAGAGTTCTTTTTTTTATCTTTTGACCATTTGAATTTCTTCTTTGAGAAAGTTTCTATTCATTTCTTCTCCCCATTTTTTGATGGGGTTGGGTGTATTTTTCCTGTAAAGTTCTACCAATGCTTTGTATATATTTGATATTAACTCTTTATCAGATGGGTTTTGGGTAAACAGTTTTTCCAATTCCATGGGCTGTTTTGTATCTTGGTCACTGTTTCTTTGGAGTTTCAGAAACTTCTTAGTTTAATGTATTCCCATTTGTTCTTTGCTTCCACTTACTTGGCCAGTTGTGTTTCATCTGAAGACATCTTGAACTCCAAAGTTGTGGAAAATTTTGCCTGTTTTCTCCCATGTATCTTATGGATTTGTATCTGATGTTTAGGTCTTAATCCATTTTGATCTGACTTTTGTGCATGGCATTAGGTAGAAGTTGTTTTTTTTTTTTTTTTTTTGCTTTTTGGGTCACACCCAGCGATGCTCAGGGGTTACTCCTGGCTTTGCACTCAGGAATTACTCCTGGCGGTGCTTGGGGGACCATATGGGATGCCGGGGATCGAACCCGGGTCGGCCGCGTGCAAGGCAAACGCCCTACCCGCTGTGCTATCGCTCCGGCCCCTGTGCATGGCATTAGGTAGAAGTCAGAGTTCATTTTATTGCATGTAGCTGTCCAGTTTTACCAGCACCACATGTTAGAGGTTTTCCTTGCTCTACTTCATATTTCTTACTCCCTTATCAAAGATTATATGATAATATATTTTAGGGTCTTGCCAGGATATTCAACTCTATTCTGCTGGTCTGCAGGTCTGTCTTTATTCCAATACCATGCTGCTTTAATTACTACTGCTTTGTAGCACAGTTTGAAACTGGGGAATGTGATACCTCACAACTTCTTTTTCCAAAGGATATTTAACCTACTCATTGTAGTTTATTGTTCCATACAAATTTCTGCAGTGTTGGTCAATTTATTTGAAAAATGTCATGGGTATCCTTATAGGGACCACAGTGAACTTGTATGGTATTTTGGGGGAGTATTGAAATTTTGTTGAATTCTCCCAACTCATGAGCAGGGGATGTGTTTCCATTTCCTTGTGTCCTCTTTTATTTCTTGAAGCAGTGTTTTGTAGTTTTGTTTGTCCAGGTCCTTTACCTCCTTAGTTAAGTGATTCCAATTTACTTAATTTTCTGTGGCATTATTGTGAATGGGATTGTTTCTTTAATATCACTTTATTCTCGTTCATTATTTGCTTATAGGAAAGCCATCTTTGCATATTGATTTTGTAACCTGCCACTCTACTATACAAATCTACTGTTTCAAGGAGCTTTTTGAAAGCTTAGGGTTCTCTAAGTATAGTATCATGTCATCTGTAATTAGTGAGAACTTGACCTCTTCCTCCTGGATGCCTTTAGTAACTTTTTCTTTCCTAAGTGCTATGGAAAATACTTCTAGTATTATATTAAATAGAGATGGAGAGAGTTGGCAGCCTTGTCTTGTGTCCGATCTCAGAGGGAAGGCTTTTAGTTTTTCCCCATTGAGAATAATGCTTGTGGTAAATGGTTTTGACTATATTGAGGAAAGTTCCTTTGAATACCCTTTTGTTGAGAGTTTTTATCATGAATGGGTACTGCACATTGTAAAAAGCTTTTTCTGCATCTATTGATATGATCATATGTTTTTTTGTTTTTTTCCATTTTTATTGCTGATATGGCATATTATGTTGATTGACTTAGGATATTAAAACATCCTTGTTAAATTTATCCTCAGGATGAATCCTACTTACTCATGATGTATGATCTGTTTGATGAGTCGAATTCTGTTTGCTAGTATTTTGTTGAGGATCTTTTCATCTGTATTCATCAAGGATATTGGTCTGAAATTTTTGTTTTTTTTGTGGAATCTCTGAGTGCTTTGAGTATCAGGGTGATATTTGCCTCATAAAAACTGTTTGGGAGTATTTCTGTTTCTTCAATTTCCTTGAAAAGCTTGAAAAGATTTGTCAATAGGTCCCCTTTAGAGGTTTGAAAGATTTCACTAGTGAATCTATCTAGACCTGGGCTTTTGTTTTGGGAAGAATTTTGATACCATTTCAATTTCCTCGATGGTGATAAGTCTGTTCAGGTATTCCAAATCTTGGTTCAGTCTTGGGAGATAGTAAGAATCCAGGAATTTGCCCATTTCTTCAAGGTTCTCTTGTTATGTCCTGTAAAGATTTTCAAGGTAATCCCTGATGATCCAATGGATTTCTGAAGTTTCTGTTGTGATGTCCCCATTTATATTTCAAATAAAGTTTATGAGATTCCTCTCTCCTTGTTTCTTTGTGAGTCTCGCTAGTGGTTTATCTATCTTTATTTTCTTAAAGAAGCAGCAGATCTGGATTTCATTGATCTTTTGAATTGTTTTCTGGGATTCCAGCTCATTGATTTCTGTTCTATATTTTATTATTTCTTTCCTCCTGCTTGGTTTGGTCTCCTCTTGTTGGTCGTTTTCTAAGACCTTAAACTGTGAGGTAAATTTATTGATGTGGGCCCTTTCTTCTTTCATGATGAATGCATGCAGAGCTATAAGTTTTCCTCTTAACACTGTTTTTGCTATATCCCACAAGTTCTGGTAGCTCTTGTCCTCATTCACATTTGTTTATAGGAATCTTTCTATTTCCTCTTTGATTTCCTTTCTAACCACTGGTAGATCAATAGTATCACTGTATCACTGTCATCCCTTGTTCATCGATTTGCTCGAACGGGTCCCAGTAACATCTCCATTCATCCCTGTCGCTTGCTAGTGTAACCTGATGGTTATATTGGGGGCTCTCTCAGGATCAGGGGAATGAGGACTGTTGCTGTTACTGTTTTTGGTATTTGAGTATGCCACCGGTAGCTTGCCAGGGTCCGCTGTGTGGGCGGGATACTTGGTAGCTTGCTGGGCTCTCCGAGAGGAACAGAGCCTTTTGGGGCGGCCTCTAATCACCTCTACAGGTGTTCCCAGTCTACCAAATGTAAGCTTTTGGCTGACTGGCATGATGTAACTATCTGCACACTGACAAACACACACCTGCCTGTGTCTCTGGAGAGCATAAATGCATTTTCCTTCTTTTTTAAAATTTTTTTTTGTTTGGTGGCCACACCCTGCGATGTTCAGGGGCGATTCCTGGCTCTGCATCAGGAGTCTGGGTGCTTGTCTGGGCTGCCAGGTGCTTGTCTGGGCTGCCAGGGATCCAACCCAGGTTGGCTGCATGCCAGGCAAGAGCCATCACTGCTGTATCAGCTCTCTGGTCCCTCATAAATGCATTTTATCTTTGCTTATTTGGGGGTCTGGAGGCCACACCCAGCCGCGTCTGGTCACCGAGGTGCTCAGGGGTTCATGTGATGCTGGAAGGCAAATCCGAGGCACATGCTCTGATGGTCAATAGTGAGCTGTTTAATTTCTAGGTGTTTTATTCTAGAAATTATTGATTCTAGAAATTATTGATTTTCCGTTTCAGTGTGTGATTCATTACTATTTTCAGTGCATCATGGTCTGAAAGTATAGCTGATATAATTTCTATCCTCTTCATTTTATGGATGTATGTTTTGTAGCTGAGCATGTGGTATATCTTGGAGAATGTCCCATGTGCACTGGAGAAGAATGCGCATTTGGCTTTTTGGAGATGAAACGTCCTGTATATATCTAGTAACCCCTTCTTTTCCATTTCTTCCCTCAAATAAAGTATCTCCGTGCTGAGCTTTAGTCTAGTTGATTTATTGAGAGGTGACAGAGGAGTGTTAAAGTCTCCAATTGTAAGATAATATTGGCTTGTCCTTTCTGCCTTGCCGCAAGGAGCTTAGGTTTATTGGGTTAGTCCCATCACAGTGCGCCCATCCCTCTGTGTTTATTTGTAACCTCTTTCTTTGTGCCTTGTTGACTTGTAAATATTGCTTTTCTCTTCTCTTTAAGTCCTTTTCATAGTTAGTTCAGAGCAATGTCTTTTTTGTATAGACACAGGAAGACAGTTAGTGCTATGCTTTTGTAACTTGGGAGTTAACTGACTCTGAATGATATTTACCTCCTGGGCATCTGTTCTCTCGACTTAAGCATCAGTTGCCCTTACTTCCTAGCACCCCAAAAGCAGGCTCCTGACGAGGGACTGGATGGATCCAGAGCAAGCAGTGTGCTACCCTGGCATCGAAATGGGCCTGGCCAAAGTGCCACTGTAAGTAACTATGAGTTAAGAGCTTGGTCATGGACAAGTTATGTCATGATACAAAAAGCAATAACTAGATTTGGACCCTGGTAGGGTTAGAAATGATTAATCCAGCCTGATCACTGTAGTCTGAGTCTGTGGTGAGATATTTCCAGGAGAGCCACGCTATAAGCTCAATGTATCTCTTACTATGTCCATACAAAAAAACTAATATTAAGAAGTAGAATTAAGATGTTCATTAAATTATTGGACTAAGGAGAGGAGGAACACCTCTTAGGTAGTATTTCTGCCCTTAAGCTGATTGGCGGATCAGGAAGGGCTTTTGATAAGTTGATGTGCCACTCCCAATGAGGGGAGTTGGAGAGAGAAGGGAGAGAGAGACCAGGGCAGCAAGATGGCACATGGAGAGACTAGCAAGGGAAGAATGTAGGGGAAGAATGCAGGAGCAGGCACATGAAGAGACAAGAGATGGGCTGTGAGAGAGAATATCCAGAGATGTGCGGGAGAGACAGTAGGAGACGGGAATGAGGGGCAGTATGAAACTGGAATAGGGAACTTAGTGAGGCTGGGACAGGCGCGTGGGGAGAATGGGATAAATGGCAACTGATCATCAACCAGGCTGGCCCTCGTTTCCTCCTTCATCTGCCCATGGAATCAGCCACCCTGGATTGGGGAACGGCTCGAGTCCACCAAAAGTTGGCAGTGAGAATGAGAGCCACAGGGAGTTTCCCTAGCCACCCAGATATCACACTTCCAACTACTATTGTATTGCTATCAATGTATTTCTTCAAGTCTATTAGCAGTTGCTTCAAGTATTTTGCTGGTCCCTTTTTAGGTGCATATACATTTAGGAGTATAAGTTCTTCCCAGTGTGCCAATCCCTTGATGATTAAGAAATGACCTTCATTTTCCCTTGTAAGCTTCTTCAGCCTGAAGTCTATGTGGTCTGATACCAGTATGGCCACCCTGGCTTTAAAAAAATTTTTTTTTTAAATAATCATCATGAGATACAGTTACAGACTTACAAGCTTTCATGATTATGTTTCAGTCATACAATACCATCCCTCCACCAGTGCCCATTCTCCACCACCAATGTTCCCAGTATCCTTCCAGCCTACCCATCCCATTCCCCCCCACCTGTGTCAGGCACATTCCCTTTTGCTCTCTCTCTCTCTCTCTCTCTCTCTCTCTCTCTCTCTCTCTCCTTTTGGCAATTATGATTTACAATACAGGTAATAAGTGGCCATCATGTTTGGTCTCTAGTCTACTTTCAGTATGCGTCTTCCAACCTGAGCGAGCCCTCTAAGCATCATTCACTTAATGGTCCCTTCTCTATCCCAGCTGTCTTTCCCCCCAGCATGTGAGCCTGGATTCCAAGCTGTGCAGCAATCCTCTTGGCCCTTATCTCTATTGGATGATAGTCTCCCATTCTGTTACTTTATATTCCACAAATGAGTGCAGTCATTCTACGTCTGTCCCTCTCTTTCTGACTCATTTCACTTAGCATGATACTCTCCATGTTGATCCACTTATATGCAAATTTCATGATTCCACCTGCTCTAACAGCTGCATAGTATTCCATTGTGTTTATGGAAATTTTTAATTGGATTTTAAGGGGGTTGTTTGCTTGCAGAATTATTTTCCAACCATTGACTGTGAGCTTGTGTTTGCTTTGATTGGTCATATGTGTTTCTTGCGGGCAGCAGAAAGTTTGGTTTAACTTTCTAATTTATTCTGCCACTCTGTGCCTATTGATTTGTGCATTTAGTCCACTGACATAGAGAGAGATTATAGTAATGGGGATTTATACCATCCTTATTTAGTTTGGTGTACTTGTAGGACATCTCTTATTTTAAAGCAGTCCATTTAGTTCTTCTTGTAGCATTGGCTTTGTTTCTGTGAAGTGCCTGAGTTGTTCTTAATCTGTGAAGCTGTGTATTGTTCCTTCAAATCTGAATGAGATTATGACTGGGTAATGTATTCTTGGTGAGACACTCATTTCATTGAGTTTGTTCACTGTATCTCACTACTGTCTTCGGGCCTTGAGAGTTTCATCTGATAAGTGTGCCTTGAATCTTAGCGATACTCCATTATAAGCTATTTCCTTTGATCTTGCTACTTTCAGTATTATACCTCTATCTTTTGTTTTTGTCATTCATATTAGAATTTATCTTGGGCTATTCTTATTTGAGCTTATTTTAGCTGGTATCCTTTGGGCATCCTAAATTTGGGTGCATGCACTTTTTAGCTCTGGGAACTTCTCAGCAATGATAGCTTTGATGGTTGCTTCTTCATCAAGGTTTTCTTCTTGCCCCTCTGGTACTTCATTGATTCTTACGTTGTTCCTCTTGGCATTGTCCCGATCTTCTCTTGTCATCTGTTGTTTTATTTTGAGGGTCTTTTCCATTTTCTGCTGTAGTCTGGAGATTCTCTGTATATCATCTTGAAGCTCACTGATTATGTCCTCAGCAGCTGCTACTCTGCTGGTGAAGCCTTCCAGTGAGTTTTTCAGCTCACCTACTGTGTTTTTTAGATATGTCTTCTGCTTGTACTTTCATTTTCATTTTCTTCAATTCTGCTCTCTCATTCTCCTATATTTTATTAGCTGTCCGTTCCATGGTTTCTTTGAGCTCTTTATGTATCCCTCACAATTCCATTCTAAATTCCTTATCAGAGCACTTATAATGCTCATTACTATTCTTTGGGTCATCTGAGCTAGCTTCTTCACTTACTAAGCCTAGTGGATTTCTGCATTGCTTTACCATCGTGACCTTTGCTGTTTTGCCATTTGGGGTTGTTATCTGTGTGTTTTGTGTAGTTAGGAACTTAAGCTGGTATGTAGTTGTATGTGTAGGATAAGTGAGAGAGTGGTGAAAAGAAGGCGTTCCCCCCTTCCACACACCCTACTGCTCATCTCCCACTTGCTCTCCGGGGGCGGGGCGTCTGGAATGAGGAAATCTCTAATCCTTTAAAACCAGTAATTAGACTTCTGTGGATAGATCCAAAATTCATGAAAATTTGCTAGATAAAACTTTGTATTAGTATTCATAATTGCTGAAATTTCTAGCTGATCATATAATTTAACAATATTGAAATAATAAAGGAAACTGTGGTACATTTCCCCACTAGGATAGTTTATCCCAATTAAATCCACTTGAAAAATATTTAAAATGCAATGTAGAATATTGGTGATGTTTAAAAGAAATTCAAATGAGAAATTGTATATTGTGTATTACCATAACGTGTAAAGAATCATATAAATGGAGTGAATAACAAAGAGGTAGAAAGACATTGAAATTATATATTATTGGTTTTCTGTGGTTCCTGGGGTGATGGGCCATGGTTTTCTCAAAGGTCTGTTTCTTTTCCTGTACTTTTCATCCTAAGTTTTCTATAATGAATATGTAGTCTATTTATTTCTGCAACCACATTTTGAATTTCTAAGAATTGTTGGTCTTTTTTTTCTGTATCTATAATAGGATACTAAAACTGGATCTTCCCTTCTCAATTTTGTTTGTGGTCTGATGATAGTAGGTTTCAAAAGCCATAATGGTAGACCACCAGAAATCAGACCACCATGGAGCTTTTATAAAAAAAAAATATTTAAGTGACTAAGAATTTGTTATATAATTCATTGTTAAATCCCATACATAACATAAATAGTGGGTATAGAGAGTTGAAAAAAATATCTTCTGGTAAGGTTGGTGAAGATGCTACTTTGGAGAACTGCATTCAACCTCTCAAAAAGGTTCATAAAATAAAATAAAAAACATCCAAAGATGTGTGTGTGTGTGTGTGTGTGTGTGCGCGCGCGCGCGCGCACGTGCCTTGCAGTTGAAGGTACTTAGTTGACCAATGTCTTACTCCCTTAAGGAAATATTCAAAACCAAAAATGAATTGGTCACTGCTTTGCACTGGGGGGATGAGAGACAGTGTGTGAATAATCAGTGTTTTCAGAGTTCCAGAGAGCATAGAGTGTATAATGTTTCCTGTGAGCAGATGGGGCTCACATATACTAAGGGACAATCTTCATCTTAAATCTTGCTAATAAAGGTAAACAAGGCTTAGGACAAAGAAATTATAGGAAAGGGAATCTGTGGTAACAAGAACAAAAGTCAGAAGTCACGATTCTTTCAAAGGCTAGCTGTGGTAGGGCTCAGGGTTCCAGAGTACCCACAAAATATCATTAAAGATCAGACTACACAGTGGTTATGTCAAGGGATCACTTAACACCAGCTTTTGATAGTGCCAAACAAGTTAGAACTTTCTAGTTTTCTCTAATTTCTCTCCTTTCTGGCACCCAATTTGAAGGCATAAAGTAGAGGCAGCAGAACGATATGTGTAAAGAATTGCGCTGGGAAGGAAGATGTTGATCCTTTCCTAAAGGGATGTAAAGTAGCCATATATTTGATACATATCAGAGCAGCTGAGTATTAGATAAGAGGAGACATTTTAGTCTAGAAGATTATTTTGTGCTTAAAATAACCACAGTTCTGAAGATGGCCAGCTCTTATTTTCTCAGCTCTTACCAGGCAGATATTTTGCAATTGGAATCACCTGCAACTCTAGCTAACGCTTTTATTTTATTTTATTTTGTTTTATTTTATTTTTTCTGATGCAGAGACTTATTCCTACAACATCATTTGCTGACTTCCTTTCCTTTCTTATTTTCCTCCCTATGATAAGTTTTTTTTTAAAATCATCTTGCAATTAAGCTCTCTGTTTCTTTCTCTCTGTAAGCATAACATATCAGCATTGACAGGTAATTGGTATTAGCCTCTTCCCCATGTGCAGTTCTCATTTAATAGCTGACTAGTAAGAAAGGACGGACCTGTGTTCTCCTTCACATAAAGCTGCAGGCAATACATGACATGGTTGCTTGGTATTTATAACTGGGTTTGAGCTCCACAAATCCTTTGCATCGGCCTGTTTATACAATATGTTTTGCTGGCTTTCTTTGCTTTCTTCCTTATTTACTCCCTTTTACAAGTTCTTTTGGGAATTATCTTGCAATTAAGTTCTGTGTTTGGAGTCTCATTCTGGAGAATAGCAACTTTTAAAATAGATTGTACCATAAATGGTCTTTATTTCACTTTATTTTAAAATTTGTTGATACTGCTGCAAATACTACTACTACTTCTACTCTGAATTTATGATATTCTCTTACTAAGAAAGTCTATCCACTTCTACTTTCCCCACAAATACACACATGTGCATCCACAGATCTACACATGTATACAAGATATAATTTGATAATTTCTAGCTATGATACATGGGCCCTGAATCTTTAACTATTTTATTTTTGTTCTGTTTTGGGTCACACTCAGAGCTTTCTCTTGGTTCTGTGCTCAGGGATCACTCCTAGAGAGCTCTGGGAACAAAATGGGGTGCCTGAGATTGAACCTTCATGGCTGAGTGCAAGGTAAGCACCCTTCTCACTGCACTATCTCTTGTCCCTTGTCTCTTATCTTCTTACTATTACGATTTGTTTATGATGACAACTTATGTAGAAAACAAGGCAAATTTCTGGAAATTTTGCATCAAGACAGACCTTTTCCTCTAAATCCTGCCTCAGATGAAAAAGTGAGGAATGTTGCCTTGCTTTGTTCTTCAGGGGCACCACTGTATTCTGGGACATATAATGTCAATGGTAGATGCTTGGACAGGGAATTAGGGTTTCTAGTTTCTGCCTGACTCCCTTCACAGTTTTTCTGCCAGTTACTCTCTGGCTACAGTAGAGACATAAATATATATTTAATGGATGGCTTCCATTACTGAAGAGTGTTGTGGATCAAATGATGCTTGAGAAATGATTTTATTGATGAGTTAGTTTCTTTTTTTTTTTTTTTTGTTTTCAGGTTGATGTGTTCACTGCCTCTAATTCTTTAAACATTGCAAAATGACACAATAATTCTCACTCATAACTGCCCCATTAATTCAAAGTGCCATGTAAGTCCTGTGGATATTTAAAACAGGACTTTAATTTTAGTTTTTTAATATTGAGTTTGGAGTGATAGCACAGCGGGTAGGGCATTTGCCTTGCATGTGACCGACCTGGGTTTGATTCCTCCACCCCTCTTGGAGAGCCTGGCTAGCTACTGAGAGTATCTCGCCTGCATGGCAGAGCCTGGCAAGCTACCCGTGGCATATTTGATATGCCAAAAACAGTAACGACAAGTCTCACCATAGAGACGTTACTGGTGCCCGCTTAAGCAAATAGATGAGCAGTGATGACGGGATGACAGTGACAGTGACGTTGATACTGAGTTTGACTTAACAGAAACTAAGAAGAAAACAGAACCTGATAAGTTCTCAACAAATTAATTTGTCCACTACTTGTTTGCAGTAACTTCAGAGATACAAAAACTATTAAAGATAAAAACTGAAAATAATAGTTCATATTATTTCTGATTTGGGTAGTACTCCAATGGGTATAATAGGAGTATTTTGTTATTCTTCGTTAGCATTTTTTTCTCAAAGTCAATATAAAATGATGTTTTTGAATGATACCATATTTAGTTGATTCATTTAGAGTTTAATTAAACCATGAAACAGTTTTGGCCAGGTGTGTGTCAGGTGCCTTTCAAAGCCATGTCCTCCCCTGTCCTTCAACCGTTAAGAATGACAATGACAATATGTGAGTGAGCTTGCATCACAACTCTAATAGTTGTATCCTTTTGAAAGTTGAAATATATATCAATGGCTTGAGGAATTAGTCCAATTTTTTTCACTTTATCACTGTATCACTGTCATCCATTGTTCATTGATTTACTCGAGCAGGCACCAGTAATGTCTCCATTGGTCCCAGCCCTGAGATTTTTAGCAGCCTCTCCTTACTCGTCTTTTCCAATGATTGGGGGCTCTTTCAGGGCCAGGGAAATGAAACATGTTATTGTTACTGTTTTTGGCATATCAAACACACCACAGGGAGCTTGCCAGGCTTTGCCCTGCGGGCGGGATATTCTTGGTAGCTTGGTGGGCTCTCATATATGTATATATATATATATATTTCCCTCTATAATGATGTGTCGTGTGGCAGCTTTGCAGCCATGCAATCCAGGAATATGTTCACTCATGCATGAGGCTCGGTCCGAGCATGTGGAAAGCGGCCTGGAGCGTGGTGGTGGTTCGGTAGTGGAAGTTGGCTGCTGGGACTGAGTCCCTTGGGGCGGGAGGGCTCTCACTTGTTCCCTTCTGGGGTGCCCCACGTGAAAACAGTTTGGCACAGAGCCCCATTTTATGTTTCCTTCCCGGAGAAGCAGCCGTGAGTTCTGAATGGCGGCTGATGAGGAGATTATCTGGCACCAGCAGATAATAATTTTATTTTTAAAATAATAATTTTATGTTTAAAAATAAAAATTACACAATTAATGAATTCAGGTACATTTGAACATTTGTTAAATCCTTAATGGGATATAAAAAAAAAGCCACAACTCTCAAGACAAATGCTATAGCTTTACTATTTGATTCAGATGTTCTGTGTGCTAATGAGAAGTATCCTTCCTATCCAATGTGTAAAATATATTAAGAGAGACAGCAGAATTGCACAAAATCAAAAAATACTTGTTTTATTTCCATTACCAAAGATAAATATTTCTAGAAACTTGGATTCAACTTTTGAGCCTTGGATGTTCAAAACTTAATGGATATGATACTCCTGTGCAGTTGACAGTCAAATCCAACTCTACCTAATTTCATTATTATTTACTCACACAAGTATTCTCCCAACAATATATGTTTTTAATACTCCTTAAGGCAATAGCAGAGACACTGTATTTATTTCAATATCTTTAAGAGGTAGTTAAGCTATCTTCTAGATATATTGAACTTTAATAAAATTAATATTGATATAAAAGAGAGTCTCTTGCCCGCAAACCTGGCTGTCTTCCCCAGGGCGCCTCAGAGGGGATGGGCTCCAGCTTCCCTCCCCGCCCCAGCAGAGCTCCTGGCAACCAAAGACCACTGGAACCCAGCCACAGTCATGCTCAAGGCCCCTCTGCACACATTCGAACAAGCCTCACGCATGAAGGTACCGCCAGAGGAACCCAGGTGTGTGTAATCCCATCAACGGCCAACATCTGGAGACTTAAAAGCAAGCTCCCCGAAGTGATATCTTATAAGCTACTTCTCCCTCTGGGAGAAACTAGCAAGCTACTGAGAGTTTCCTGCCCACATGGGACAGCCTCGCAAGGTTTCCATGGATATTAACGTTAATATTAATATCCAGCCAGTAACAAGCTGGATCTCATTCCCCTGACCCTGAAAGAGCCTCCAATGCGGCATCATTGGGAAGGCTGAGTGGAGAGAGGCTTCTAAAATCTCAGGGATAGGATGAATGGAGAGGTTGCTGAGCCTGCTTGAGAAATCGATGATCAACGGGATTTCGTGATCATGATCGTGATGATATAAACTTGTCAAATTGATATATACTTGTCAAATCCTGAAAGACATACTTAATTCTTGTGATACAAGCCATAACAACACCTGCCTGCAAATCAGAAAATAGGATAAGTTATTGGAGATTATGTAGAGTCATACAACTAATACAGATATTAGATACTTCTCAAGTTATATCAATTAAAGATTGTATTAAGAAATATTTTTGTTTTAGTAAAATGCATAATATAAATGTACTATTCAAGCATATAAAATATACAATTCTGTGACACAAGAGCATTTACAATATTTTACACTTATCACCACCATCTATTGCCAGAACTTTTTCAAGGCAAAAAGTGCTTCTCGTACCTTGCATTTTTCTCTTGATTCCATTCATCCCATCATTTCTTCATTTATTCTTGATGCTATCACAGTAAGTAAAAATGAACACTGCCCATGAAACTTTCCTGGAATTGATACAGAAGAATTACTCCAGAAATATCCATCTGTTCTCTATTTTATTAGATGACGTAAGACATTCAGTAACACCATAGACATTCAAACCTTGGAGATATATATATTTAATCATGTGAATCACAAAAATATTATGAGCTGTGTGCTTCATTCTGATTTGTCGTAATAAGGGCTAGAAGGAATAGAGGGAACATAGAACTAAAAACCAAGGGAATTCAATTTCACAGGGAGTTAGCTTGAAAGCTAAAGGATTATCTTTGGAAGTTGTAGGTATGAAATCTTTACAAAGAAGTTACCTATGCAAGGGCACAAAAGAAGAAGCATAGAACAGTACATCTACTAGATTGAATGTTGCTAGAGAAAAAGCTTTACCATGACATAAGAGATGGGGTCAGACCACAAGGCATCTTGTGAACTCTATTAAGGAGTTAGTCCTTTGAGAGGGAGGGAAAACCACTGAAGTGTTTTAGGCAGCAGATGAATATAATCAGATTTACAGCTGCAAAAAATTATATTATCTTCCTGCTCAGGGTACATAGAATGAAAGACAATCTAAGTGGCTATTGGAAGATGAGTTAATAGGCTCAGGTGAAAGTAAAGGTGGCTTGGATTACGAGAGAGACAGAGGAAGTGGAAGGAAGTACAACGGAGAGAATTGCTGAGAAATAAGGACATAATCTGTCTGGTGAATGTGTTAGTGTTCAAGCTGTCTTTTTGTAGTCCTGTAAAGAAAGGAAATGTGAGTTCATCCATTTTCCTTTTATGAAATTCATTTTACATTCAAAGAATTTATAGCAATTTGTGCTCATAAAAATATGGGTTTATGAGGACCCTAAAACATTGTTCTGCTTCATTTTAAACTTTTCTTGACATCAAAAATTATTATTTCTATTGTTGTTACATTTAATTATTCTGTTCATCTAGATAAGGAAGTTTTGGATAAATTTTGAACTCCCATTCCTTCTGGTTCCCTATAATCTAGTCACTGGTGTTTTCATATGTTGTCCTGTAGCTTGGTTGTTAATATTCTTCATAACCCACCCAGATTGTTCCTAATAGCTTCTGTGTATGATTTCTGAAAATGTGTTATGGTTTAACAAAAATTATAGTCATATGACAATAAAAAGTCTTGAGGTCACATGATCACCAGTTCCCCAGTTTTGCTAATTTTGCATGTGACCAAAAGAAATCTTCTGTAATTTTCTTTTCTTTCTTTAAAGTAAGTTGTAAATATATTTATCACCATTTGTCCCTTCTGACAGAAAGGTACAAGAGGAATAATGAAAAAAACATAGCATTGATCACCCCTTCCTCTTGTGCTCTTAAATCTGTGTTGAGAGTTCAAGTGTGTGTATACTTGAGTTAATCTGTACCATCTCTTTGTCTCTTTTCGTCACTTACAGTTCCATAATCATCCAGTACTTGCCTTCTCTATCTAAACTGATTTCATATAGAATGATCCCTTACAGTTTCATTCATAGTTATGCAAAAGACAAGATTTAATCTTTTAGGATAGCTAATATCCCACTGTGTGTATGTATGTATACACACATATATGTTTTGTACATGCATTGTGTGTATGTATATGTATATATATTAGTCACTATCTTTTATTCACCATCTAACTCTGAACACTTGGGCTATTTTCAAATCTTGACAATTGTGACTAACACTAAAAGTATATAGTAGTTCACATATGTATTGGAATTAGTGTTTTTGTGCTTTTTGAAGAGTTATCTAAAAACAGAATTGCTGGATCTTAGGTCATCCTACTTATATTATTATGAAAATTATCTGTAGTTTATTTTCCAAAACTGCAGGTCCATTCTTACCAACAGTGTAGGTGCCTCATATTTTTCCCACCAGCACTTATTGCTTCTGAATTATTTATGTAGACAACTCTTTCTGGTGTGAGATGATATTTCATTTTGTTTGTTTTGCATTTCCATGATAAAAAGTGATAATAAATATATATATTTTCATGCATCTGTGCACCATCCACGTATCTTCTTCACTATATTGCTTAAGTTTCTTCTCCTTAGTTTTTAGTTGTACCTCTAAACTAGTCCTTTACAACCAGTGAAACAAGACATCACACAGCAAAAAAAAAGTTAACTCAATTTTAAAACACTCCATCACTGTTAGTAGGAATTTTTTCTGATTCAATCTCTATGGAAAGTAGTCTGAACATTTCTGAAAAAAAACCTAGGAACAGATCCATACAGAGGTCAAAGTGATAGTACAGCAGGTAGGGCAACAGTTGACCTGGGTTCGAACCTTGGCATCCCATATGGTTCCCGAAGCACTACCAGTAGTAATTCCTGAGTACAGAGCCAGTAGTTACTCCTGAGCATCACTGGGTGTGACCCAAAAAGCCAAAAAAAAAAAGAACTTCCACATGACCTGGCTATCCCACTCCTTGGCAGCCATCCACAAAATACAAAATGTTAATTCCAAAAGCTTATGCATATCTATGTTCAATGCAGCTTTTGGCATTTTCACCAGAATATGAAAATAACCCCATGTCCAACTCTGGATGAATGAATCTAGAATAATGCAATACTATGTAGCTATTTAAAATAAATGTGAAATCATACAATTTCACACTATGTGGATGGATCTTCATGCTGAGTGAAATCAGTCAGAATAGGAGAGAGACTGATACAGAATGTGGGATATAAAAATACACAGAAAGGGAGCATCAAATGGACAAAGACAGCAACAAACCTAGAGAGTTGTTCACAGAAATAAGCTTCTCCATGGGAGGCTGTGGGAGTGGGCTCATGCACGTGGATGGGAGGATCCCTAGAATTTTGGTGGAGGTTGCTAACCCTGGTGGTAGGTGTGGTGTTAGAATGGTATATGTACGAAACTATCATTAACAGTTTTATAAATCACACTACTTCAATAAGTCCCCAAACTGAAACAAAATGAAAATAACTAAAAGAATTACAAATATATTAGGATATAAAATAAGATGAAGTATTTTGCATAGTAAGTTTTCCAAAGTTATCTTGGAAAATGTATATTTTTTGTTTGTTTGTTTCAGTAAAGGACAGATGAGAAAAGGAGTGCGAAATATTTGCTAAAACAGTCACGCCAAACAGATATCACAATTTCCTAAGTAGTACTTGATTTTTGTTTCTGAATTTTTATTTTTGACAACACCTGGCTGTGTTCAGGGCTTACTCTTGGTGATGGGGATAAAATATAGGTCAGCTGCATGCAGGACAAGTACCTGCTATATTATTTCTCTGGCCCCCTATTTTTCTGATTATTTAACTTCTTAACTTTAACTTTACCCACCTATACTTCCCAATGCAATGAATGTCTTATCCAATTGGTATTTGTAAAGCATTGTTTGGGTCATATGGTATCCCATTTACCGGAGGTAAAAATAATGCTCCTAATGTGGCATTCAAAAATCTTTTTAACAACATCCCAGTGTACTACTTGAAAAGAAAAAATTGTTTTAAGAATGTGTTATGGTACCATGTTTTACCAAGTTGTTTATAGTTGAGTTATAGGTATGCAATGATCCTATATCAATCCACCAGCATCATAACTTCCCTCCACCACTGCCCCTTTGGTTCCCCTCGTGACACTCCAGCCAGTCTTCTTATCAGCATTTTTAAGTTTGGTTATTGTAATTTAAATCTCCAACTCTTCTCTAATATGATTCATGATATCTATTAATTAAATTACAGATATGTGAAGTCAGTATCTATGTCTTTTGCAACTCCTTATGGCTGTATTTGCATATTATTCCATATATAAATATTATTATATGTAATATACTATTATAATATTACACAGGAGGAGAAGAATATTTAAAGGTTGATATATTGTGCTGAAATAATTTTAGAAAAATTATTTTAGTTTTAAATACTTCCAGTAATACATTGAGATTTAAATTTGTCTACTCTCAAGAAATATCTTTTTAGATTTGACAGATTTTTTTTGTATGTGTCCCCAAATAAGGATAAATAGACGTATTAAGCTAGATTACATTATTACTCATTTTCAGCTATAGATGTTGACCTTTTCAATATTTGATTGACAGCAGAGAAGATTTGAATTTTTTATTTATATTAAATTTTCTTCCTTATATGATCCTTTTTTCTTTAATCATTTGCACATTTGATAACAGAATAAACTACTACTATATATAAAAGCTACACAAAACAATTCACATCATGACCTTATCTTATTGTGATTTAATGGTTTTATGGCATAAATTGATATAATTACATTGGAAAAAAACAGATGCAAACAAATCATATGATCTTACAAAGTACATAGTAATCTAGCAACTGAAAAGACATCTTTACACTTATTTACTTTTTGGGAGGATACCTCCCAAAGACTCTATTACGATGAATTGAATAACGTTTCAGTGAAAATATTTACAGAGTAACAGAATAACAAGAATCTTTACTACTGGAAATTTTCAAACTAGACAAATTTAATTAGGCTAGTCAAGAAGCAAGCAGATGAAGAAAATAGCTTCTTGCCCATCCATTTTAAACTTGCCAACTTCATTTCAAATACAGCAACTGATCTCTGGGTCAGTTAAAGGTATTTGGAAATAAATGAAGAGACTATTTACATAACATAACAATGTGTTCTACTCATCATGTACTAGCACTGTGTTATGGTATCAAGCAGATCACTAATTTGTAAAGGCATGTTCTACTAAAATTTTGATTAATACTGATAGGTTAGTCCCTCAGACAGAAAATTATCTTAATCTTATATTTAGCAGGTGGTATTTTATATCCAACTATCTGTAACAAATAAAATCCAAATAATATTATGGGTTTAGAAAATATTTTATTAGTATCAGTGATTGGTTTGACTCTCTGATTTGCCAGTTTCTGTGGCTCTGTATAGGAATTGCAAGATATAGTATAAATCCTATAAGCATCAGAATAAAATAAGCTGGTGTGAATCTTGTACCTATTACTTGTAAGAGTGGGCTAATAGATGTCTATGAATCTTAAATTAGTTATTTATCATCACAGTGTGGCCACTGACTCAATATAAACTTAAATGTAAAAGTTGTCTGCTTATAGTAGAATAATATGTATAATTACAGATGTTGAATCCTTTTCTCTTGCACTTTATGTTTCCAAACATTGTGTACTTTCATAATCGCATTTTAGTGACTCACATAACTCATTATATTTCTGTTTTTTTAAATATTTTATTAATTCACCATGAGATACAGTAACAAAAATTTCATGTTTGAACTTCGATCATACAGTCATCCAATACCCATTCCTTCACCAGTGCACATTTTCCACCAGCAAAATCCCCAGTATTCCTCTCTCCCATTCCATACCTTCCCCTGCTTGTGTGGCAGACAATTTGCAAGGTATTCTTTCTCTACATCAGTTATCTTCGATATTTCAAGACCAGTCCCACCTTCCCTCATACCTGCCGAAAATACAATTGCTAGACAATGTGTTTTGTATTGCTTGTTATGGCTATAATAATTCTAAGGAATTCTAAGATTGTAATAAATACGGTCTGAAGAAATTGCTGCTGCAGGTTGCTCATGTCTGAGATTCCTTTGTGTCTCTGGATCATAGCCAAGTGGGAGCTGGTGCTTCTTGCTGGCTTTTAGAAAATGGCTCTTGGAGGGTAGGTGGTGGGACGGCACCTGCCCCCCGTCTGGAGCTGCCCAGCAGAGAAAGTCTATTGCTAAGTTCTGGGCCATATCTGCCACAAGTTGTTCAGGTCCAAGATTTCTGTGTGTCTCTCTCATATATTTCTAAAATAAAGCAATATAGTCAAATTCATATATCACAAAAATATTTCTCCCAAATCATTCTTTCCTTTCTTTATTTAAAGCATGCAGTTTCCAATAAACATCTAAGTTTTGGAATCTTTTTCTCTTTCTTTCCAAGTATATTTTCTGAACTTTAGATCTTATTTTTTTTAATTTTACTTCCTGTGTTTGATTTTCCTTGAATTTCTTTATTATTTTTTCAGTTTTGTTTCTCTCTGAATTTTTTTCAAGTTCTACATAAAAGTTTAGATAATAAACTATAAATGTCCATTGTTTTCTGTAGAGATAGAGGAGGGCAAAGGGAGGAAGAAAGAAAGAAAGACCAGAACATGCGCATATTTTAACCCAATCATAAATGAATGTACTACATATTTTTAAATTACCTCTGGCAACAAAGTTAAGGTTTCAATGAACAGCTTTGCTTAAACTTCAAAATAGATTTTTTCTTATGAGTTACATTAGAATTCAAAACTATTAACAAATTACATTTAATCAAATTTTAAAATTTAATATTTTAAAGTATTATTTCATCTCTGCTTTATCAGAATCACTGGGAAAAAGTTTGGAAAACATAAAGAGTAGGGCTTCCATTTGATCCTGCAATTTCACTCCTGGACATTTACTCCAGGAGCACAGAAACGTTAATTGGAAAGGACATGTGACACTTATGTTCATTGCATCACTGTTGCAATAACCAAGTTCTGAAATTAACCCAGCTGGAATTGAAAACAATCCAAGTGCCCCAAAACAGATAAATGGTATATATTAATAAATCTATGTCTATCTATCCATCTATCTATCCATCCATCATATATCTATCCATCTATCTTCAACATCTCCATCTATCTTCTATCAATCGATCTATCTATAGATACCATGTTTATATGATCTATAGAAAGATACCATATATTAATATTAATATGGTATCTATTGGGTAGGGCGTTTGCCTTGCACGCGGCTGACCCGGGTTTGATTCCTTCGTCCCTCTTGGAGAGCCCGGCAAGCTACAGAGAGTATCCCTCCTGCATGGCAAAGCCTGGCAAGCTATCATGGTGTATTTGCTATGCCAAAAGCAGTAACAACAAGTCTCATAATGGAAACATTACTGGTGCCCGTTTGAGCAAATCGATGAGCAAGGGGATGACAGTGATGATGATGTGATGATGACCTACCCATCTATCTACTTGAGCATGCAGACCTGCCATTTCCAGTGGTTGCCTGCTGCCTGCAGTTTTTTCTGCTGATGCATCTGATTTAGCTTCCTTTGTTCCCGTTTCCTATTCTGGCCAACAGAATACCTCAGAGTTTCTCTAGGTCAAGTTTCAGGACTTGATTGATTCAGGTGTCACTAGCTTAGAAAAGAACTGATTTTGTTCCTTTCAGTGTCCCTCAGCTTTGCTTCTCCCGGCAGCAGGGTCTCTGATTTAGAGATAATAATGGTCTCTGACTATTATTGCTATTGTTTTGTCTCTCCCATTGCTTGCTCATGCCTGCTAACAGAAATGGGAGCTCATGTGCATCACTCTTCTCTACTTAAGGAATTCTTTAGTGAGAGCCACTCCTATATTCCTCCCCATACTGAGATCATACACCTTCATATAAGCATGGGTCTCACCTGCAAAAAAGACTGTTTTAGCACATTCAGGATCTTGTTGTCAGGTGTTCCATATTTAAAGCAGGGGACTGGATGAAATGGTAAGACAGAGGAGCGTGACAAGAGCAGGCTGGTCAGGGGTGCATCTCCCAGGCCTCTTTTGGACTATTCTTAGACATTTTTCTCCCTGGGGCCATGCTTTCTAATTTCATCCTTCCCCTTTTTCTCTGTCCCTATGTAGCTGTATCTGGTAAATCTTTTTTCAGTGATATATAGCTAAATTATAATTACATTTTAGTGGGGAATTTGATTTGCCAGTGTCTATTCTTTCAGTTTTGCTAAAAGCATATCATGATTTTCTTAATGGAGCTTTAAATTAGTTTCTTTCAGTATTAATAATATTAATAGAAAAGTCTGTAGCAACAGAAGCCTATATGAAGAAAGAAGGAAAAATTCAAATAAACAGTATAATCTTACACTTAAAGGAGCTTGTAAAAGAAAAAGAAATATAAAACGATGATGGGAGGTAGAAAGCCATGAAAATTAGAGTAGAAACAAGTGAAATAGAAATCAGAAGTTAACACAAAAGATCAATTAAATAAAGAGCAGGGTCTTTAAAAGAAGTAAGGAACATTCATAAACCTTTAGGTTGAATAATAATAAAAACTTTAATAAGTAGAATAGGGAATAAAAGATAATCACAGATAATATCACAAAATTGCAAAGGCCCATCAAGTAATATAATAAACAACTTTTTTTTTGGCCAGCAAATTGGACAATATAGGAGACATGGAAAAATTCTTAACATCATGCAACCTTCCCAAGACTGAATTTGAAAGACACAGAAAACAGAGTAGAGAAATTGTAGCAAGAAAATGAAAACGTTAGTCAAAGGTCTTCCCAAAAACATGGTCCTAGGACCAAATGATTTTCTTACTGGGCTCCACAGATGCTTCAAAATCAGTTGATACTCTTTTTTTTTAAATCCTCCAAAATTTTAAGGAGGGTGGGTCACTGCTTCCAAACATAGCTCACATTTTTGCTTTGTTTTGTTTTGGGGTCCCAATGGTGCCCAGAACTTCTGGCTCTGTACTCAGGGATAACTGTAAGATAACGGTTGGTTTGCCCTTCCTCCCTGACCATAGGAAGCTTGTGTTTGTTGATTGCCCCCTGTAGGATAACATAGCCTCAGTAGTTTAGGTTTATTGGGTTACTCCCGTTACAGTGCTCCTATTCCTCTTTGTTTATTTGTAGCTTCTTTCTTAGTGTTCTGTTGACTTGTAAATAATGTTTTTCTCTTCTCCTTGAGTCCTTTGCATAGTTTATTCAGAGCAAGTCCTTTTTGTATGGACACAGGAAGACTTAACAAATGTTATGCTTTTGTAACCTGGGAGTCATTTGACTCTACATGATATTTTCCTCCAGGGCATCTGTTCTCTTGACCTAAGCCTCAGCTGCCCTTACTTCCTAGCACCCTCAAAGCACGGTCCCGACATGGGACAAGAAGGACCCAGGGCAAGCAGTGAGTTGTGTGCTACCCTGGCATCGAGATGGGCCTGGCCAAAGTGCCTAATGCTTAACTATAAGTTAAGAGCTTGATCATAGACAAATGCTGTCATGATCCAAACAGTGATACTAGATTTGGACCCTGCTAGGGTGAGGAATGATTAATCTGGCCTGAGTGCTATGGTCTGAGCCTGTGGCAAGATGTTGCCAGGAGAGCTGCCTTGCAAGCCTCAATGTATCCCTTGCTATGTCCATACAAAAATAACTAGTATTAAGATGTTAATAAGTTCCTGGACTAAGGAAAAGAAAAAAACCTTAAGAGTGAGGAAGGGCTTTGGAATGCCCTGCCCTCAGGAAGGGCTTTCTTATGTTGATTTGGTTACCTGGCTGGGTGTAGCCTAGAGGGCAAGGCCAGAGAGACAAGTAGGAGGAGAGAGGAGAGAAGCCGGAAAGAGTTGGGCAGTAGATCCAGAGAGAGGCCGGAGCTGGGAGTGTGGGAAATGAGAAAGTTTGAAGATTGAATAAATGGTAACTAATCAGCAACCAGCTTGGTCCTCGTTCTTCCTTCGCCTGTCCTTGACCACTGGCCATCCCGATCCAGTCCACACACTGCGGTTCCAGAGCACTGAACGTGGGTGGTGAGACAGAGCCGCCTGGAGAGCCCGCGAGTGCACGCGCCCCCTTGGCGTTTTTTAGTTTTTTACAGCCCCCCATCCTTGTAAATTACCTTTGTCTCTTGATCAGACTATGACTTGTAAATATTGTCTTTCTCTTCTTCTGAATGTCCTTTTGCTTGGTTAGTCATTTCAGAACACTTGCTTTTCATATGGATACAGGAAGACAGTTATAAAGACAAACCCGTGGCTTGGGAGTTGATTGACTCCAGATAATATACCTCCTGGATATCTGCTCTCTTGAGTTAAGCCTCAGTTGCCCTTACTTCCTAGATCCCCAAAAGCAGGGTCATGAAGGGACTGGTTGGACCCAGGGCAAGCAGTGATCTCTGAGCTACCCTGGCATTGAAATGGGCCTGCCAAAGTGCTCTAATGCTTAACTATAAGTTAAGAGCTTGGTCATGGACAAATTCTGTCATGATCCAAAAGTTATAACTAGATTTGGACCCAGCTGGGGTTAGGAATGATTGATCTGGCCTGAGCACTGTAGTCTGAGTCTGTGGTAAGATGTCCCAGGAGAGTCACCCTATAAACCTAAAAGTATCTATTACAATGTCCATACAGAATGGTAATATTAGGAAGGAGAATTAAAGATGCGAATTAAGTTGCAGGTCTAAGGAAAGGAGAAACACACCTTAAGGGCTGTTTTGCCCTCATGGTGGTCAGGAAGTCTGGAAAAACATTTTTGATCACGCTTCCCATAGGGAGGTGTGGTTGAGAAGGTGTGGTGAGAGGGTTAAAAAGAGTGGATGCCGGGAGAAAGGATTGATTGATTGAAGGAGAAGGAGAGACAGTAGAGAGAGAGAAGGGGGGGGGGAGTTGAAGAGAGCTGGGAGAGACGAGAGACGAGAGATTGAATAAATGGCAACTAATCAGCAACCAGCTTGGCCCTCATTCTTCCTTCATCCATCCCAGGTAACAGCCGTTCCTGGTAGAGAAGCAGCTTGAGAGCACCGAATGCAGGTGGCAAAAGAGAGATTCCAGACGAGCCCCCCCCACCCCGACAACATCCTTTCAATTGTAATCCCCACGCACATGAGGGGCTTACACATCCCGAGGTGGGTATTTTACAGCTCCTTGGGAACACGGAATTTATGTTTACAGATAATCCTGGTGGACTGGGGATCCATATACATAGTACCAGTGATGGAATTGGGGTGGGCTGCGAACAAGACAAATGTCCTGCCTGCTGTACTATCTCTCTGACCCACTCTAAATATATTCTATAGAGTCAAGGCTACTCTAGAACTAAAAGCAAACAAGGACATCATAACAAAAGAAAACTATGAAACAATATCTCTAAATAATATGAATGTAAAAGTATTCAACAAAATCATAGCAAATGAAATTAAATAGTACGTGGGAAGGCTAATGCATGATGAAAAAGTAGCATTTATTTCAGGGTTTCAGTGATTGTTCAACATATATAGATTCATTAATAAAGCATCACATTTAACAAAGGAAAGATAAACATTTTATATAAAAGTTATATATAATTCAGAACTGAGAAAGATTGGGAAGGAAAGAAATTGAGGGAGAAGTAAGAGGAGAAAAGCAGAAAATAACACACAAGGGGCAAGGGCCTTAAACACTTTGGCGGTAGAGGTGAGGTATATCTATATATCTGAACCATAGAACCAACAAAACTGAAAGAATAACAATCAAATGTAAAAATGTGCCTGCCAGGGAGCCAGTTTTGGGTGTGGGAGGGAAACTGGGGAAACTGATGGAGGGAAGTTGACACTGATGATGGGACTGGTATTGGACTGGTATTCAGGTACTGAACCTGAAACTCAGTTATGAATAGCTTCGTAAATCATGATGCCTTAATAAAAATGTATAAATATATCTGTAGCTACAGAGAAAACATTTAATGATAATAAATTATTCATTTATGATATATTTAACATCATTTATAATATAACCTTCAATAAAATGAGGATAAAATAAATTCACTTCAATATAATATAAATTATTTATACTAATCCCATAACTAAGATAATACACAATAGTGAAAAGTTCAAAGTTTTCTCCTTAAGATTAGATACAAAGAAATGATGTACACTCTTATCACTTTATTTAATATAGTTTTGATAGTTCTAGGCAGAATAATTAAGAACCAGAAATAAGAACAAATCAATTTGGAGAAGAAGTCAAACTATTTCTGTGTGTACATAAAAGGAAAATGCCCATAGAAAATTCTAAGATTCTAGAAAAACATTTTAGATCCAAAAATTTTGTTAGCACAATAAAATGACAGCCTACAAAATTCAATAAACAAAATTGTGTCATATTCCTGTGTACAAACAGCAAATTAAAAGAAAATTAAAGCATGAAAGAATTCCATAAAAATGATTTATGTAACCATGAATAGCTTTTAAATGGATACAATGAAAATTCTAAGATATTGATAAGAAATAGAAAGTAAAATGATAGATATATTTTGTGTTCATGAAATGAGAAGAATTAATTTTAAAATGGTCTCCTCATATACCTTGGGGATCCAAAAACACATCAGAAACACCATCTTCACTCCTATGCTCATTGCAGCACTAATCACCATAGCCAGAATCTGAAACAACCTGAGTGTCCAAGAACAAACGAATGGAAAAAGAAACTATGGCACATCTACACAATGCAGCTGTTAGGAATAATGAAGTAATGAAATTTGTTTATAAATAGATGAACAGGGAACAGGGAGTATATAATGCTGAGTGAAATGAGCCATGAGAGAACAGATATAGAATTACTGTATTCATTTGTGGTATATAAAAATATATATAGTAGAAGACGAATATCCATGGCCAGGGAAAACAGGAATTAGGAGTACTGGTCAATAATTGGATCTAACCATAAATGTGTAGGTGGCTGAGAGTAGGTATGATAGAGAGGAGACCAGTATGACAATAATAGGTGGGAATGACCATGCTGGAGATGAACGGAGTGTTAAAAGTTGGTAAGGGGATATTCTTGATAATCTTTAAGTATCAATATTGCAAACCACAATGCCCAAAAGGAGAGAGAGTAGGAAGGAAGAGAGAGAGAGAGAGAGAGAGAGAGAGAGAGAGAGAGAGAGAGAGAGAGAGAGAGAGAGAGAAGTTCCTGCCGTAGAAGCAGGGAGGGGGGTGTGGAGTGGGAGATTCTGGGAAGGAACCTGGGGACACTGGTGCTGGGAAATGTATACTGGTAGAGAGATGTGTGTTGGAACACTGTATAACTGAAATCCTATTGAGAACAGCTTTCTAAGGATCTATATCATAGTGATTCAATTAAAAAGTCAAAAAAATGGTTTCCTTAACCAAAACAATATCCATATTTAATGCAATCTTTATCAAAATTCTATGTCATTATCTACGAACAGAAGAGATCCTAAAGAAAAAATGGTTGATTATATTCCTAAATTTATACTAAATTGTAAAGCTATAATAATTAATACAACATGTGACTATCAACAATTTATACAAAGGTAAGTGGAATAGAATTGAGAAGACAAATAGATTACTACATGTATTGACATGTGTTCATAACAAATCAGCCAAGGGAGAAAAAACTGTCTCTCCAATAAATGGCACGTGGTAAAGTAAGCATATGTATGAAAAATAAATGAAGCTAGATGATTATTTTTTAACAAATCCCAATATTATATAAACATGTATTTTGTGTATATATACATATATATGTATGTATGTATAACTTGGAAATATAACTTGATAATATAAAACATAGGGGAAAAATGTAAACAATATTCTTCACAACACTGACCTCAACGATGCTTTTGAGAACTGTTCCAAATGACAAGAAATACAAAAGCAAAAATAGACAATGAGAAAATGCCAAACTAAAAATTTGTTTGGCAGAGTAATAGAACTATATTATGCAAATTAAAAATGATGGTACAAATTGAGAAAAATATTTGAACACATATAGTAAACAAATGGATAATACACAAGATTTATACAAGAATACATATAACTCAATAACAACAAAACCCAATAAAATGGCCAGAAGATAAAAATACTCTTCCAAAGAAGAAATATAGATAGTAAACAGACACATGAGAAATACACAACATCAATTATTACTAGGTTGTAATCAAATCCAGTTACATACCACTTCATGACTATGGCTTATATCTGAAACTCCAGTAACAAGTGCTGGTGAATATGCGGATCAAAGGAAACCCTAGTATACTGTTTAATATTGGGAATATAAATTATGGAAATTTATAGAAATTTTGGAAATAATGATGGTTTCTCAAATATTACAAGTTGTATCTGTAGTGTGATACAGTAACTCCATTCCTAGGTGCTTACCTGAAGAATATGTCAACAGTAATTTGAAAAGATATGTACACTCCTGGGCTAATTGCAATATTTTAATGGTCATGATATGGCAATAGTTTGAGGACCCAATGATGACTGAGTGCATAAAGAAGACATTGCATATATGCACAATAGAATATGGCTAACCACGGTAAAATGATAAAATTGGACCATTTGCAACAACATGGATGGAATTAGTGAGGATCATGCTAAGTAAGTGGCTCAGAAAGAGAAAGATATGTGAGTTCACTCGTATGTGATATATGAAAAAACATTGCTAAGGAACAGACAAAACTAAACATGAACTCATTTTAGTTTTTGGACTGCAGTGGCACTACCACCAGAGGGTACGGGAAGTCCAATGCACTGTAGTGGAGGATTGTGGGCACTTAACTTTGGGGTCTGTTGTGGCAGCCTTCATTTGAAGTTGGAAAATTGTACTCAGAACACATGCAGTATTGCAAACTGAGATTGTTCAATTTTCCCTGGAGGAAACAAAAGCTTTCCTAGTGGAGGACACCATGTTAAGCTTTTGGAAGAAAAACTGAAAGGCTCCCATGATATCAATCTGTACTTGTGTCATATCACATGGAAATTTTGAATCTTAATTGTAAAATTTCTGCCACTGCATGTAAGCCTGAACTACTTGGGGAAAAAAAATTCCCCAATCACTATAACTTTAATAAATGGACTTCTCTAAGTACTAGAAAAGAAAAACATAAAAATAGTTGACAGACACATTGTTCTTGGTGAGTTGCATTATCGTTGATACAATCCAGATGAGTTACAAAAAGCATATATGCATTTGTGGTACTAAATGCTTTAAATTTTGAAAAAATACAGTGTTTTAAAAAGTGCATTTAATATAAAGAATCACATAACGTTTTTGTTATTTCCAGTTGCAGAACAATAAAAAACATCAGAGAACAACCATAACTAGTTATTACTTAATATATACTGACAATAAAAAATGCATAGCTTTGTTATAGTCGTATTTGTATTGTTTACATTTTAAACCTGTGTACTAAAATGTAATTTCATGGCTCTGGAGTCTAGCAGTATAAAAGAGGCTGTGTTGATCAAAACAACAATGAGATATCATCTCACACCACAGAGACTGGCCCACATCCCAAAAAACAAAAGCAACCGCTGTTGGCATGGATGTGGGGAGAAAGGGACTCTCCCTCACTGCTGGTGGGAATGCCGACTGGTTCAGCCCTTTTGGAAGCAATATGGACGATTCTCAAAAAGCTAGAAATTGAGCTTCCATTTGATCCAGCAATACCAGTCCTGGGAATATATCCCGGAGAGGCAAAAGGGTATAGTAGAGATGATATCTGCATTTCTATGTTCATTGCCGCACTGTTTGCAATAGCCACAATCTGGAATAAAACAGAGTTCCCCAAAACAGATGACTGGCTAAAGAAACTCTGGTACATCTACACAATGGAATACTATGTAGCTGTCAGAAAACATGAAGTCATGAAATTTGCATATTAGTGGATCAACATGGAAAGTATCCTGTTGAGTGAAATGAGTCAGAAAGAAAGAGACAGACATAGGAAGATTGAACTCATATGTGGAATATAAAGTAGCTGAGAGGTACAAGCTTACAATGTTGCAATTTCTGGTAGGTATTTCTTTGGACTTAGTTACTAAAATACTAAAATACAGAAATCCAAACCCGTGCGGCTGCTAGTGCAGCCTCTCAACCTCATATCTCTTCATTCTCAGCAATGGAAAACAAATGATCAAATGCTTCCTTTTCAGCAGGTCGACTTTAGGGGGAGAAACTCCAAATCAATAATAGTGAATTTTTTGTTGAAATATTGAATGTAATCAAAATAAAGTGAAATTAAAGTGAAATTTACCAGTTTCACAGGCAGGGTGGGGGGCTGGGAAGGTGGGGGGAGAGGGAGGTATACTGTGATTCTTGGTGGTGGAATATGTGCACTGGTGAAGGGATGGGTGTTCGAGCATTGTATAACTGAGACTTAAACCTGAAAGCTTTGTAACTTTCCACATGGTGATTCAATAAAAGAATAATTTTTTTAAAAAGTAGATAATTAAAAAATAAATAAGGAAGGGCTGGAAAAAAAAAGAGGCTGTGTTTTTAGTCTCTCCCCTGGCGGCTTTTTCTTTGATATTGAAGCATAGTATATCACACAATTTTCTTTCTGTACATGTACTTTATGGTGATTTTTCTTTAATTTTATTTACTCCTGCAAACAACACCATGATCTAGTTCTTGCCCACTTTTAAGATTCAATAAATATCCGCATACGCTCTTCACTGTCCCTCTGTGTCCTTGTCGTTGGGTCCAGATATGACCTGT
This sequence comes from Sorex araneus, assembly GCF_027595985.1. NCBI lineage: Eukaryota > Metazoa > Chordata > Mammalia > Eulipotyphla > Soricidae > Sorex > Sorex araneus. The sequence continues at coordinate 190,228,590 of NC_073302.1, read as the reverse complement.
CTGGTTTCCATCCCTTTCATTTTCTCTTCTCTAAGCCTTTTCATGTGAATATAAGCATAGATTGTAAAATTTCCTACATATGATTAATTTGACTTAGTTAAATGCTTTTTAGTTTTATTCATGTTGTCTTAAGTATCAGTACTTTTTTTTATTATGCATTGTATTACATTGCATGGACATATACATTTTATTAATCGCTTCACTAATTGCTGAACATTTGTATTTTTCCAGTCCTGATTATTAAAAATTGTGTCGCTACAAACATTCCCATGAAAATCTACATTTCTCTTATATACGTATCAAGGATTAAAATTACTGTCATATGATCAATGTATAGAAATTGGCTAATGTTTGCAAAGTGACTATTTTCTTCTACTCTATGAGATGTTTCATCTTATACTAATTAATACTTGTATTATTTGTGGCTTTATTTATCTCTTTTGGGTGTATTTTGGTATCACACTATGTTTTTAATAGTGTTTTTGATATTGAGTACATTTTCATGTAAATCACTCATTTTCTGACTATTAGTTCATGTACCCATTGGGAAACATCCAAAATTGAGTCTGCTTTCCACCCTTTATGGCCGAAGCTCTGGTTTAGGTCTTGGGGAGGTAAAGCTACTATCTTCATCAATAGATAGTAGAGATATACTGGGCTGGAGCAATAGCACAGTGGTAGGTCGTTCGCCTTTCATGCAGCCAACCTGTGTTCGATTCCTCCGCCGCTCTCAGAGAGCCTGGCAAGCTACTGAGTGTATCATAGCCACAAGGCAGAGCCTGGCAAACTACCTGTGGCGTATTGGATATTTCAAAAACAGTAACAAATAAGTCTCACAATAAGAGACGTTACTGGTACCCGCTCAAACAAATCAATGAGCAATGGGATGACAGTGACAGTGACACTTGGTTGTATACAGGCACGGCAAAGATGTCTGCTCCTATCTGAACCACAAAGAATTTTTCCAGACCAAACAGTTTGCAGTTTGCTCTACCCATCAATTTTCAGATCCTCAAATTGCTATCTTGCCAATCTTGATCCATTGTATACTTAAATTTTGCCAGAAAGAATGGAAGAGGTAGTTGTGACCAAAATCTCCAGGCTCTCATGGAGTCCAGAATCTTCACCCCATCCCCCTCACCCCCACCCGAATTGTCCTGGTTTTCCAGGAGACTTACAGTCATGCCTACAAACTTCCTCTAGCACCAGATAAGGTAATTAACTGGCCATGATCCCAGACTCACAGATAAATCTTGGAGACCAACAAGCTGCAGAAAAACTTTTAGACCCTGAACTCACCATCCAGTTAACAATTTAACATAGGTGTATTTAAAATCCTTTAACATAGGTGTATTTAAATATATATTTAAAATATAGACCACTAATATACCAGGAGTAGCACACATTGGATAGAATGTAAAGTAGAAGGTAACTAATCTCAATTAAAAAAAAAATGTCAGCACACAAGGTTTATCCTGGAGCATGTTAGGAATCTCTTATACAAAGGCTCACTGGCTCCAGGGCAAGATACACAATCTTCACACACTTTCTTCTAAGGATACCTTTTTTTTTTCCAAGCCAAACTGTATCCAGCTTTATTAAAGATACTTTTCATAAACAATCATGGTATTTCAGGCAGGACATGGGCAGACAATCGTTAACAGTATACAATAAGTTTCAAACTCCCTTCTTCAATGGACTACCAAAATCAGAACGCCACTATAAAACCCAATGACATCTTCATTTGATGCTCTGAACAGTGAAAGTTTAGAGTGAGGGTTGACATTTCACATTGAGTATGTTGTTCAACAACTTTTCACAAGCCGACCCTGACTTTAAAGAAATGAAAGAAAAATGGCAGAATGATCAATCTGAAGATCCACAATCTAAAAAAGGAACCGTTCTTTTGAGGGCTGCCGTCTCAGTTGGGGCACTGCAAAATCCAGACGGCCTGACATCCTGGTAACCACTTTTTGGGAGTCCAGGCTCAACAGGTCTCTCTGGGGTTAAGGGAGTCAAGTCTATGCTGAAGGCAGAGAGGGAGACAGGACACAGAAACACATTTTAGTTTTTCCCACCACAAGGCATTGGGTGCCAGGGTGACTACCGTGTCAAGTCAAGGAATCCCTCCTCTTGGAAATCAAGAGGGAGTCTCTCAAAACTATTGAGGAAAAGTTGTTTTTCCCCAGGGCAATCCAGTTTTGGAGACTATCTATTATTGACTTATGCCCTTCCCCCAAAACAACAATGAAGTGTTCTGTGTGCTAACAACATGGCTTTAAAAAAAAAAGTAGAAGTACACAGTTATCAAAAATGCACACACTTCACTTGGCATCTCCAGCACCTTCAGCTTTCTGTGCCTGGTCTGTTTTGGCATCTCCATTTTCTGCAAGGTTATTTTCATCCTTGCCAGCATCAGCCTTCCCCTTTTTCCCTTTGGGTACCTTCTCTCCCTTCTTTGCAGGGGCCTTTTTAGGCTTGGGCTCTGGCTTTGGAGGAGCTGGTTTAGCTGATAACTTTGCGGATCTTCTCTGTGTTCATCCTTCACCTTGGCTTTATCTCCTTTAGCATCCCCTTCAGCCTTTCTCTTGGGCATGGTGGCGACAGCAGCGGGACGTGGGCACTGGACGCGGGGTGTAGCTATGCACGGACTTTTGTCGGTCCAGGGGTCATTCTCGCCTCTTCTTCTTCACACTGCTCCAGGATACCTTTTTTGATCATTTTTAGAGAATTATTCATAACGAGAAATACAAAATAAATTATTTAGCATCTGCCTTTGGGACAGGCTTGAATTGTGGCTGGGAAAATTTAAAATAATGGTGGTGGTGTAGTGGTGGTAGGATTGGTGTTGGAATATTGAATGTAATACATTATTTTGAATGACTTTATAAAAATAAAATAAAAATGAGTGGAATAGGTCGGGAAACCTATAAGCTTTGTCACACATACCCAGAAGTCCCATAGTTTATCACTTTTATTATGTATTTTAGTAAAATGTGAAAGAGACTCTTATCTTTTGTTTATTTCCATATTAGTGATTTATCTTTTTTTCTAGCCCAGTCAGTCCTGTCTTTTCATTCTTTGCTATTTTCATTGCTGTGCATTCTCTCTTGAACACCTTTAACAATTTCATCTTCTTTTGACTTTATTTTACTAAATTTTGGTAACCTAAATTTCAGTCTTCCTACTGCTTCTTATAAAAACTTCTCATAAAAACTTTTCATAAAAACCACTTCTCATAAAAACATGCGTGTTTTTAAATTCTCTGCTACAGAGACATTGATTTTTTGATTCCCCAAATTATAGAATTATTTTATATTATTATTATTAAAATAGAGTATTTTTGGTCAAAGTTTTCTTTTATTAGATATTGACAGTCTTCTGGTGTGATTTATTCTTTGTTTCTTTTGTTTCTTTATCCTTCTTAAGGGCTGGAGCGATAGCACAGAGGGTAGGGCATTTGCCTTGCACTAGTCAGCCTGGGTTGGATTTCTCCACCCCTCTTGGAACGCCCATCAAGCTACTGAGAGTATCTCACCTGCTGGGCACAGCCTGGCAAGCTACCTGTGGCATATTCAATATGCCAAAAATAGTAACAAGTCTCACAATGGAGATGTTACTGGTGCCCACTCGAGCAAATCAATGAGCATGGGATAGCAGGGACAGTGACAGTGATCATTCTTAAACTCTCTTTCCTATATTCTTTCGCATTCCTTATGAGTTTATAAAAAAATAATATTTGAACAACAGGTCTGAGGATACTCAGGGGATCATGTGTCAATACTGGGGTCTGAGCACAGGTGGGCTATGTGAAAACAAGTGCCTTACCTGCTGTGCTACTTCTTCAGTCCCATTTTCTGAGTTCTTATGACTCTTCAGAGGAATTCTTAAATAACAGAAGAGCAAACTGAATCTCAAAAACTATAAAACTTTCTCAAGATCATTTAATAAAAGGCTGAACTGAATTTCAACCTCCAATCAGTCTGCTTTATTCTATTTTGTGCTGACTTTAGAACATCAAAAGCTAATTATTTAAAAGAAGCCAGACTAAATTACCTGCATCATGGAGAAGGGATATATAAACACAAATCATATCCGACAACCCAGTATAAACATTGCATCATTTCAGTATATATTTCTATATGATCTTCCTGTTCTTTTCTCTCTGTGTAAATGCCTTTCCCCTCTCAGGCAAGTTCTGGAAACTTTAATTTTACCTGTCACTGTCACTGTCATCCCGCTGCTCATCGATTTGCTCGAGCAGGCACCAGTAACATCTCCATTGTGAGACTTGTTACTGTTTTTGGCATAACAAATACGCCTCGGGTAGCTTGCCAGGCTCTGCCATGTGGGCAAGATACTCTCAGTAGCTTGCCAGGCTCTCTCAGAGGGGCAGAGGAATGGAATCTGGCTCGGCCTCGTGCAAGATGAACACCCTACCACTGTACTGTTCAGGCCTTGAATTTACCTACTTCACCAATTCACTTCCCTTCAATTGATTTGAGCTATAATTGCAATGACTGGAGTTTCACATGCTTGATTGTGGTGTGTAAAAAACATCAGCGGGGGGGGGGGGGGGCGCGACCAGGGGAGAGCCCCAGCATCTCGCCCAGTTAGCCATCCCCTGGGTTTCGGGGGGTCGGTCCTGGACCGCTTGCCCAGCCAGAGCAGCCCGGGCCATTGGGCAGATGGAGGAGGAAACGAGGGCCAAGCCGGTTGATTGATCAGTTGCCGTTTATTCCATCTTCCATCTTTCTCATCTCCTGCACTCTTAGCTCTGTCCTCTCTCTGGATCTACTGCAGCCCCCTCTCCTCTCTCTCCCCTCTTTTTCTCTCTCTCCCCCTTGCCCCTAGGCTACACACAGCCAGGTAGCAAAATCAACATAAGAAAGCCCTTCCCAAGTTCAAAGGGAACACACCTAGGGGCATTCCAAAGCCCTTCCCTACTGTCAGCAGGCAAAGTACCTCTTAAGGGGGTTTTCTCCTTTACTTAGTCCAAACACTCATTAAGATCTTAATACTAGTTATTTTTGTATGGACATAGGAAGAGATACATTGAGGCTTGCAAGGCAGCTCTCCTGGCAACATCTTGCCACAGACTCAGGCTACAGCATTCAGGCCAGATTAATCATTCCTCACCCTAGCAGGGTCCGAATCTAGTTATTACTTTTTGGATCATGAGAGCATTTGTCCATGGCCAAGCTCTTAATTTATAGTTAAGCATTAGGCACTTTGGCCAGGCCCATTTCGATGCCAGGGTAGCACACAACTCACCACTTGCCCTGGGTCCATCTTGTCCCTTGTCATGACCCTGCTTTTGGGGGTGCTAGGAAGTAAGGGCAGCTGAGGTTTAAGTTGAGAGAACAGATGCCCAAGAGGAAAATATCATGTAGAGTCAAATGACTCCCAGGTTACAAAAGCATAGCATTTGCTGCAGTCTTCCTGTGTCCATACAAAAGGACATGGCTCTGAATAAGCTATGCAAAGGACTCAAGGAGAAGAGAAAAACAATATTTACAAGTCAAGAGAACAAAAAGAAAGGAGTTACAAATAAACACAGAGGGATGGGAGCATTGTGATGGGAACAACCCAATAAACCTAAACTACCTGAGGCTATGTTATCCAATGGTGGTGCACTTTAGTGAGTGTCCCATCTGATTGTGGGGCTTGCACACTCAGCCCTGGTGCTCACTGAAGTTCACACTCTTTTTTTTTGTGGTGTTTCTGCTTCTTCTGGATGTGTTGTTTGCAAAGGATTCCTTTGGTGCTCACACACATGCTTGGCAGGGATGACATGCCCATACATCTTTGGTGTAAGAGTCTGTGCATCTCATCTCTGGTGCTAACACAAATGTAGCTGTAAGCTAGCAGTGGCACTGGAGCCTGTCACTGTGTCTCTGGGATCAGATCTGACAAAGCTACTAGAGCCATCTTCAATGCTTGTGCATAGCACCAGGGGAAAACTTGTGACCTCAACCTGCAATGCAGCCCTTAGGCTACTGAACCATACCTTAGATTTTGCCTGAAATTTTATTATAAGTAATTTCCTATGTCATAAAAAATTTCTGTACGTATCTCCATATTTCCATGTATGTGTGTGTGTATATATATATATATATATATATATATATATATAATTTAAAAAACCAAAAAGAGAACTAATCCTGCTTATAAAAAATGTGAAATTTAAGGAGAGGACAATCAACAATATTTTTCTTTGGTGTATTACCTATTTCTTATCACAATTTTTGGTATCAATTGATATACTAATTAAAATATTTATATATTATTATAATTTGAATTTAAACAAGCATACTTGGGGAGGGAGAGTGAGTTCAGAAGATAGGCATACCATATGGTCCCATGAGCCTGTCAGAGATGTGGCCCAACTGTTCCCCAAAACACTGTCATCCCATTGTTTGTCAATTTATTCCAGCAGGCACCAGTAACATTTCTACTACACTCAGTCCAGAGATATTAGCAGCCTCTCCTTACTAATCTTTCCCAACGATTGGAGGTTCTTTCAGGGTCAGGGGAATGAGACCTATCGTTACTGTTTTTGGCATATTGAATACGCCATGGGTGGCTTGCCAGGCTCTGCCGTGAGGGCGGGATACTCTTGGTAGCTTGTCAGGCTCTCCGAGAGGTATGTATATATCTTTTACTGTATTTTGGATATGAATACACCATGGGAAGCTTGCAAGGCTCTCCCATGTGGGCAATAGACTCTTGGTCTATCAGGTTCTTCCAGAGGGCGAACAAGCTATTAGATGTGCGGGAGCTTGGTCTTATAGTCTCTGGATGTTGGCCGTTGGTGGGATTACATGGCCCCGGGGGCAGTTTGTGGGTGTGGCTGCCAAGCTACTGGAAAATGGGAGGTCTGGGTGGAGAAGGCCCAGTCCCAATCTGAGCAGGCTCAGAAATCTCGGCCCCTGGTCCCACACACCTGGGTTCCTCTGCTGGTCCCTTCATGCATGAGGCTTGCTTGAATGAGTCCCCCACATCAATCAATCAATCAATCAATCAATCAATCAATAAGTAAATAAAACACTGCTTTAAGCTGGCTGGAGCGATACCATGGTGGGTAGGGCATTTGCTTTGCACGCAGCCAACCTGGGTTCTATTCCTCCGTCCCTTTTGGAGAGCCCGGCAAGCTACCAAGAGTATCCCACCCACAGTGCAGAGCCTGGCAAGCTACCTGTAGCTTATCCAATATGCCAAAAACAGTAACAAGTCTCACAATAGGAACGTTACTGGTGCCTGCTTGAGCAAATCGATGAACCATGGTACAACAGTGCTACAGTCCTACAATGCTTTACGCAAAATATTTAGGATTTCATAAAGATGATGCATTTGCAACTGGACTTAGATTTTTATTAATTTTTAGTGAGAGTCAACAGGAATATCTTTGAGTAATGTACAACACTGTAACACTGTAGCACTGCAATCTATTGTGAGACTTGTTACTGTTTTTGGCCTATTGAATACGCCATATTGATAGCTTGCCAGACTGTGCCCTGCGGGCGGGATACTCTCGGTAGCTTGCCGGGATCTCTGAGAGAGATGGAAGAATTGAACTTGGGTCGGCCGCATCAAGGCAAATGCCCTACCTGCTGTGCTATCACTCTAGTCCACTGTGTATCATTACATTAACGAACGAGAATAGTGTTAAAAACTAACACTGACATTTCAAACTGAAGCAGCATGAAAGTACTACCATGCCAACACACTTTCTAATACATTACATTTTGTACTCTGTGGCACAGCATTAGAGGTATATAGAAGGAAGTATTTTTCAATGTATCTTCAGAGCACTTTGCCAGAAAAACTACTTATGATTCTAACAAAACCAAAGTAAGGAAACATGACACTGTTCTGTAAGTTTCAAAGACTAGTCTCTTATTACTTCACTATCCAAAGCTTCATTGTTGCTCAAATGGCAGAATCCAATTTCTCTCTTCCTTAAAGTGTTAAATAGATCAAAACCTGACTTTAGAAAGTGACAAAATTAAGCTCTTTGGGGAAAAGCTTTTCTTGTATATGTGAATCCAGTACTATTTATAACCGTGACTATTATTAAAAGTATCAGTAATATCAATTTTATAACTTAAAACTAAAATGTGAAAGAAAAGACCCATATGTTTCCTTTATCTTCTTCCTTTTCCTTTTTTTGTTTGTTTTTGTTTCTGGAGAGGCACACTGAGCGGTGCTCAGGGATTGCTACTGGCTCTGCTCTTAGGGATCACTACAGGCCAGGTTCAGAGGACTATATTGGGGTGCCAGGGATTGAACCAGCATCAAGGATGTGCAATGCAAACACCCACCGCTATACAATCTCTCTGACCCCAAGAACACATGTTTTATTTCTTTAGTAAGCCACTTTGAAATTACCCTAAACAGTTTTGTTGTTTTGGTGCCGTATCCAGCTAGGGCTTACTCATAACTGCCTCAGAAATCATTCCTGGCAGGCACAGTAGAATTGAATCATTTAAGTCAAACATCATTTAAAAAAATTGATATATATTTCAAAAATCGAAAAATAATTATGTAAAAATTCACTTATGACTCAAAAAATTTGGATATAAGATAAATAAAGAATTCAGTGATCAATCTTAAATTAAGAAGCAATGACAAATTATTAATTTACTTAATTTTTTGTTATTTGCTTGTTTCGGGACATCACATCTGGCAGTGCTCAGGAATAACTACTGACTCTCTGCTCAGGGATCAAGTATCATATGTGGGGCCCAGATTGAACCCGAGTCCTGCTGCTTACATCCTAAGCACCCTACCTCCCTATTATCTCTCTAGTTCCTCACTTAAGCATTAAACATTCTAGCAAATTGTTGTATAATAGGAAGTAAATTCCCCCCAAAAGTGGATAATGATAAAGATAGTAGAAACTAAGATGAAAAATTTAATTGCTGTAAGTTTCAGGTCTCAGAATGTATAAGTCAATATAGGGCCAGAGCAAAAGTATAGAGGGGCAGGGAACTTGCTTTGCACGTGATCAACCTGGTTTCCATCCCTGATGTCCCATATAGTCCCCAGGACTCCTCCTCTGCCCTTAGAGTGATCACTGAATGCAGAACTACAAATCAGCCCTTGAACACCACCGTGTATAACCCAAAATTAAAAAAAAGAAAAAACAAAAATCGATATATGCAATACTTACATGTATTATATGAAAGCATGATTTCATCTTTATGCTTCTTATATGTCTTCTAAAGAGTTTTTTTATATAGCAGCATTTGCATATTGTTTAGCCATTTGTTCAGGTTTGTTCAATTTAAATAAAACTAGAGCATCTGGATTTTAAAATGATTACATAAGGACATGCGGTGTCATAAATATATTTCTTTTTTAAAAAAATTAATTATTTTATTGAATCACCATGTGGAAAGTTACAAAGCTTTCAGGTTTAAGTCTCAGTCATACAATGCTCGAACACCCATCCTTTCACCAGTGCACATATTCCACCACCAAGAATCACAGTATACCTCCCCCCTTCCCCCCACCTCCCCAGCCCCCCACCCCGCCTGTGTAACTGATAAATTTCACTTTACTTTCTACTTTACTTTGATTACATTCAATATTTCAGCAAAAACCTCACTATTATTGTTTGGATTTTCATCCCCCTAAAGTCGGACCTGCTGAAAAGGAAGCATTTGATAATTTGTTTGCCATTGCTGAGAATGAAGAGATATGAGGTCGAGTGGCCACACTAGCAGCCGCACAGTTTTGGATTTCTGTGTTTTAGTATTTAAGTAACTAAGTCCAAGAAATATCTTCCAGAAATTGCATCCTTGCAAGCTTGTACTTCTTAGCTACTTTATATTCCACATATGAGTGCAATCTTTCTATGTCCGTCTCTTACTTTCTGACTCATTTCACTCAACATGATACTTTCCATGTTGATCCACTTATATGCAAATTTCATGACTTCATGTTTTCTGACAGCTACATAGTATTCCATTGTGTAGATGTACCACAGTTTCTTCAACCAGTCATCTGTCTTTGGGAACTCTGTTTTTTTCCAGATTGTGGCTATTGCAAACAGTGCTGCAATGAACATAGAAATGCAGGTGTCATCTCTAATATACTTTTTTTGTGTCTCTGGGATATCTTCCCAGGAGTGGTATTGCTGGGTCAAATGGAAGCTCAATTTCTAGCTTTTTGAGAATAGTCCATATTGTTTTCCAAAAAGGCTGAACCAGTCGGCATTCCCACCAGCAATGAAGAGAGTCCCTTTTTCCCCACATCCACGCCAACACCGGTTGCTTTTGTGTTTTGGGATGTGGGCCAGTCTCTGTGGTGTGAGATGATATCTCATTGTTGTTTTGATCTGCATCTCCCTGATGATTAGTGATTTTGAACATTTTCTCATGTGCCTCTGAGCCATTCAGATTTCTTTTTTGGGAAAGTTTCTGTTCATTTCATTACCCCATTTTTTGATCGAGTTGGCAGTTTTCTTCTTGTGGAGTTCAAGGAGTGCATTGTATATCCTTGATATCAACCCTTTATCGGATGAGTACTGTGTAAATATCCTTTCCCATTCTGTAGATTGTCTTTGAATTTTGGTCACTGTTTCTTTTGATGTGCAGAAACTTCTTAGGTTGAGATAGTCCCATTTAACATAAATATATTTCTTGATCTCTATCTCTCTTAGGAGTGTTAATGATTCAGTTTGTGTATATGTGTGCAAATGATTTATCTTGCATGATTTTATTTTATTTTTCATTTTATTTTGGTTGTTTGGTCACACCTGGCGATGCACAGGGGTTACTCCTGGCTCTGCACTCAGGAATTACTCCTGGCGGTGCTCAGGGTACCATATGGGATGCTGGGATTTGAACTCGGGTCGGCTGCATGCAAGGCAAACGCCCTACCCACTATGCTGTCACTCCAGCCCCTCTTGAATGATTTTAAACGGTCTTCTTTGGAATTATTTTATAATGTACTATATAAATCTCCAAAAATCTTTATTTCATTGAAATAGATATTAAAATTAATAAATAGAAGTGAATTTGCTTTGTTTGGGACCACACACAGCGGTGCTCAGGGGTAATTACTGGCTCAGTGCTCAGGAATCATCCCTAACATGCTCAGGGGACCAAATGGGATGCTGGAAATAAACCCTGGGTGTGCAAGGCAAGCACTGTACTCACTGTACTATCACTCATACTCCATAAATAGAATTTTTAATAACTGCATAGTGATCTGGAAAAAAACCTCTGTTCTTATTTAACTATAAGGCTATAAGATATGCGTTGTTTACATTTTTCATATATTCATTTATGCATTCAGAAATTATTTCAGTATAAATGGAGAAGTGGTCATTGTAGGTAGCAGATCCTGAGAGATGATGGTACCTAGAAATCCATTAACAAACTCCCAGATTTAAAACTGGACTGGGTGCTGTACGCTTCTTTATAACAAAATGGTCTGTTGGATTTCAGAAGGGAGAATGCTGGGAATGACATATCCATCATGTAGAATTTGGTATGTGTGCAAGTGGACATGGCTATCAAAGGTATCCAAGTAGAAGTTTTGGATAACCTTTTCCATTTCCCTTCTGGAAGATGTGATAGAGCCAATAGGATGTCAATGGGCAGTCATTTTGGTCTTATAATTGGTGAAGGACAGGTGGGCATTGCGAATACTTTTTCCAGCTTCTGCCGCATTGCCCAACACTGCTGTTCTTCTCTCTTTGAGGTCTTCCTTTGTCATTTCTCTGCACAGCTTTGTGATCTTGGACATTAGCTTGTGATTGCCTGAGGCTAGAGCCAAACCATGTTGGCAAATAGAGCTTGAGAATTTCCAAAGACAGGTGTCTTTTTATGGCTTTCTCTCTCTTGGTGTTCCTCGCACGATGGTGGAGGTGCTGAACTAGTCGATAGTATTCCTCATTGGTGTTGTCAGTGATGGCATCTTCCCATATTGCTGCAATAGTGCCATCGAGCTCCAAGTTGATGGTCGTTCTGGAAGTTCTCTTCTTAAACTTTGAAGCCCTTTCTTCCCACTCTGTGAAGTAGAATTTTGCATGAAGGAGATGGTCTGATCCCATTTGAAATTTTAGGACAACAGTGACATAGGTCAGACAAAACTGTCGATTGAAATTGATGTGTTCAATTTCGCTGTCGAACTGTACATTGGAAGACTCCCATGTCCAAAGATTAGATTTGGCCTTCTGGAATTGTGAGTTACCCTGGATGGTCTTGGTTAACATGATGAACTCGGACAGTCTCTCACTCTGTTCATTCCATTCTAGGCCATGGGTCCCAGGGTGGAGTTCTTCAGGTGATCTTCTCGGTCCTATCTTGGCTATAAAATCATCAACAATGATCTTGTAGAAGGTGTGGTCTTCTTTATAGTACTTCTCCAGCTCCATGTAGAACTTCTCAATTTCTTCTTCATCATAGTTGGATGTTGGTGCGTAGATGACGAAGACAGAAAGTGCCGGCAATGAGCCACATCTACTCAAGCATAAGCATCCAATTTTGGTTGTTAAGCATTCCAAGGAATCAATGTTCATGGCCAAGTTTGTGTTGACGAGGACACCGACACTACCAATTGTTGAATCCACTACCTCTACTGTCGAATGTTCAGAGGAACTGTTCTTCTCTAGTGTCGAAAATGGCGTGATGTGTTCGATGCCTTCTCCACTCAGTCAATCCAATGATGTCATAGTTGAACTTCTGTGCTTGCACCTTCAGGTCCTTTATGGATGCTTCCAATGCCAGTGTATGTGCATTAAAAGTGCAGACAGTCATTTTGTCTTTATTTGTTTGGGCAACCTAGTTCGGTCTTGAGATTTTAGTAGCCTCTTCTTGTTTGTCCTTCTCAATGCTGCCGTATTGGGGGCTCTTCTAGGGTTAGGGCAATATGATCCATCTTTGTTACCATTTTTGGCATATTGAATATACCATGGGTCGCTTGCCAGGCTCTGCTATGCAAGTGGCATGTAGGGAGGCATGTATTCCTCACTTATCTACAACCTACTTATCTAAAATGGAGGATCAATATTGGTGAAATTAGAAATAAATAGAAATGACCAAAATTAGGGTAAAAAAATCTTAAAAGACCATTCATTAACTTCGAGACTGGAGGGACAGCACAGCATTTTGGGTGCTTGTTGGTGGTCAACCTGGGTTAGAACCTCAGCGTAGTTGACCCCCCGTGCCCACCCCACCAGGAGTGACTCCCTGAACACAGAGCCAAAAGGAAGCTCTCAGAAATGCCAGGTGTGGCCCCCAAACAAACACAAAAACCCACTGACTCCATGCAATAAAAGCATATTCAAAACAATTTTCCATATAATTAATGAAAGCACCTTTTAAATTTTGGTCATTTGTGTACATGTGAAAATGTGTGCATTTACAATACTTTTCAGTTTCTTGATTTAAAATATGAATTTTTCATTTCATATAAAATTTAAAATTAAATTTTGTCTGCATGTAGTGAACTTCATTATTATCATTATATACCAGTTGCTTGTTCACATTTGCCTTCTTAATGAGTTCTAAGATAGACATTTCTTTCACATTTGATCTTGTTATTTGAAATTTCTTTGTCATTTATCATTAGAAAATAATGTTCCATTATTTAGCATTCAGAATTACAGAATAACATCAACATACCCTCCAAAACCTAAGCAATGAAACAACAAAGTGAAATGACATCAACAAAGAGAATTCCTTATTCATATTTCCTATTAAAAGTATTTCCTTTGCAATCCTGTATTTTCAGTGTTTTTACTGGAGCAGTAGCACAGTGGGTAGGGCATTTGCCTTGCACGTGGCTGGCCCGAGTTCTATTTCTCCACCCCTCTTGAAGAGCCTGGCAAGCTACCAAGAGTATCCTGCCCACACAGCAGAGCCTGGCAAGCTGCCCATGGCATATTCAATATGCCAAAAACAGTAACAATTCTCGCAATGGAGACGTTACTGGTGCTCTCTCGAGCGAATCAATGAACAATGGGACGACAGCACTACAGTGCTACTTTATTTGATGAAAACAAAACAGAACAAAACATCTGGGCACATAAGTAAGACTCTCCTAATACCAAAAGTGAATCCCAAACTCTGAAATGACTGTGGTGTGAAATTCATGGAGGTCTGCATGGCCTCTGGTTACTTCCAGGACCAGCAGAACTTCTTTTCTAGTTGTCCTAGAGGAGTCCTGCCCTGAAGGCTAACATAGTCTCACGACTCAGCAGTTGGACACTTCTTTCCTTTTAACCCTTATCTCTAGCTCTTGTTGCTGAGTATAAATTTATAACATACTCACTCATTGGCCATCTATATTCTAACAGAACTCTTAATTTTGAGATTTTTCTACCAGATCTTTCTTCCTAATTAAGTCAAGAAATGTATGCATGCATACATCACATTTTAAAGTTCTAAAAGTCTTATATGTATCTATCAAATCAGCCTATACATGTGATAAGATTAATGAATTCATTAAAATATCCTTACCCATGAATTACAAAGCAGCCTCTCTTCCCCTGCTCATTGTCTAGTGCTTGGCCTCTCATTCATTTTGTTCTCTGTCACACTTTTAAAAAAAAATTGTCTGTTAAAAATGTGGTTTGTTTTATTATTGTTTAGTTATTTTGACATTATTTTAACATTTCTAAAGACTATGATTGTAGCAGAGCTTGATTTTCCTTTCAAATTGTTATGATCATTCTTCAAGTTTTCACAAACTATAAATTATCAAGTTACATGTCATGTTGAATTTGTGTGTGCCTAAGAACTTGCATTTTAATCAAACAAACCTCATTCTTTATACATTTCTTTCTTTCATTATAATTTACTAATATTAAAATATGAATAAAACTATAGTCTTAACACAGTATACTTGTATTTAAATTTTTTTTCACTTAAAAACGTGTGTTCAGACTTTATATTTGTTTCTATAGGGATCATTGTTGACATGATTTATGCGGGAAGTTCTCTTAGGAAAAGATAAATAAAAAGAACAGCATAAAGCACATCAATTTATGGTTTGAATGGTTGTTTAGTGATTCTTCTCCATGGAATAGTCTCTAGTGGAGTAGTGCTCACACTCCATACCCATTCTCACAGTCCAATCCACATCCAATTTCAACAGTCTTTCCATAATGTTACTTTAAAGCTCCCTGTTAACCATCCAATGTCTGTGTCATGACCAAAGATCAAAGTGTGTCTTTGACAATTTAGTTTTCTAACAAAATAGATGATTAGTTTATTGTCCCAAACTCAGTTGTTCACATGGGCTCCCCTACTGAAGTCCGCAGCAAAGTTCCCAGTGAGGTAGGTCAGCAATCATTTCTAATTTGCTTGTGCTCACATACCAAGTTGATCCTTCAGTTCTATAAACTTGGGTTGAATTCTTTCCAACTGAGCGAACTCATTACAGAGATAACCTCCTTAGGTTAGGGCTATGCATGTGAGCTGAGGATGAAAATAATGAGATATGGGCAGTTCTGGAATTCTGGCATTCTGGACCAACTTAATAGTAATTCTAATGTTTACCACTTTTAGCCCATAATAACTTATTGCACAACTCTTCTCCTTTAGTGATCCTGTGACGTGGGCAAGATCGTATTCTATTCAGGTTGATATAACAGAGTATGATAGTATTAACCTGAATGTTTTATAAATAACAGATATTTATTTCTCAACGGTTGTGAAATGGAAGCCCAAGGTCAAGATACCAGTATACTTTGAGTCCTGTGAAGGATCAGTGTCTGTTTCATAAGCACACATCAGCAACATGGTAGAGGGAACAACAGAAATTTCTGGACTCTCTTTCACAGAGAAAGGGAATAAATAACATTAATGAGAGTTCTGATTTACTGATCTGATAACTTCCTAAAGCTCTGTCTCCAGGAGTATCATATTAGTGATTAAGTTTTAGCATATAAAATTTGGAACACACAATTGTTTAGTCTATAGGAATTAGTTTCATGATGCCTATTTACTAGCTACTAATGAGCACTGATGCCCTTGTTCAGTCACTTAGCCTCTATCAGAGTTTATTAGTGAAATAAGTACTGTATAAAAATTCACAAATTTCTACTGTGAATGGCATGGGTTTTATTCATATCTACATGGAAATATTGCTTATACTATCCTAAAATTTGCCTATGGTATACATGGTACTTTCTTTACTGAAGTTGCTTAAAATAAAATGGCATTTTTGAGTAGTAATTTCTAAACTGTAGGGTCCTAGTCTAGGCCAAATAAAATCCAGTTCTCTTTCCTCTTATAAAAGTCAAGCATGGTGGTATGAACAAGTATTACATATGCTTTCTCCAATCTTGGACAGAAAGCTACCAAGGTTTTTTGCTTCCTTCTGAGGTACAAAGTTTACATTCACTTTACTGATGTGAGATGCACATGAATCTTTATCGTGTTTCTTTCGTACTCCTTAGAGTATATATATTCTCATGTTTCTTTTGTACTCTTTAGAGTACATATATTCTGTTCAAAACATTGGAACACTTGTCACTTCTTGTTATTCTGATCAGTTATATAGTATTTGAACATAGTGGACCAATATTATTCACTGAATGGTTTATTTTAATCCATCTGCCAGGTTTTATTTCTTCATACACTATTATTATAAGGGACGAAAGAACATAACCTTTAGGCAAAAGGTGAATGGAAACTGTTGATTATATTGTTTCTCCTAATTACTATGTAAAAGAAAGTTATCACCATACCAATAGTCACATAAAATACAAACATAATTGTGTTAATTTACTCTAGAAAATATATAGCATTGGGCAGAGCACTTGCATTGGTACTATTACTTTGTACGCGGCCGACCCAGGTTCAATTCCTCCATCCCTCTTGGAGAGGCCAGAAAGCTACAA
This sequence comes from Sorex araneus, assembly GCF_027595985.1. NCBI lineage: Eukaryota > Metazoa > Chordata > Mammalia > Eulipotyphla > Soricidae > Sorex > Sorex araneus. Next base: position 190,211,726 of record NC_073302.1, on the reverse strand, counting down.
AGAGTATTTCACCCACACGGCAGAGCCTGGCAAGCTATTTGTGGCATATTTGATATGCTAAAACAGTAACAACAAGTCTCACAATGGAGACGTTACTGGTGCCCGCTCGAGCAAATCAATGAGCAATGGGATGACAGTGCTACAGTGCTAGTTTACTAATTCTGAATTAGTTTGTAGTAGACAACTATTTTCTACCTAATTTATACAGATAGATAATAGTTGAATATTGGCAAATTAAATAGGGCTAGTAGTAATAGCTAATATCTCTATGTGTAGCACCAATCTCTTCTACTATCCCTTCCATATGCATTAGTGATGTATTATCTTGTTTGTCATAGAAAAGCTATTTTGAGGGATTTTACTTAAATTTTATCTTCCAGGTTGAGGTTTTGTCTTGTGATTTGGCCAACCTCTAAAAAAATATGATCAGGAATTACCTCTTAGAAATAAAGTTTGCCTATCACCACAGCTCCTATTAAATAAAGAAGGTGAGCCCTTGCACAAAGAACATTACAAAAACATTCACAACATTTAGAAACATGTTTGAAAAACAACAAAGGCAACAATGTCACAAAATCAGGTTCTGAGAAAACAGTGATATAACCTGACTGTAACAAAGATGTAACAGACTGTAACCTGAAAGGGGTTTTCCCTTAGCATATTTTGTTGAGAGTTTATTCTTGCTAACAAGAGGTAAATTGGAAATACATAGCTCTAAAGACACAGGTCTTTAAGAAGATTGAAACTTTGTTCTATGATTTCAGATTGATAGATCCTTGCCTATAAGATGCAAATATAAATTCTTTCAGAGGGAAAGAGCATCAACCAAGAACTGAACTTAATTTTATAAACTGCATATAGAATGCCATGAATTGAATGGAAACATAATAAAGTAAAAGAGATATAAAGGGATATAAAAAAGTTAAAAAACTGGGAAGAAAATTAAAATTTGTGTCAGGCATTGTTAAAAAAAATCAAATGCCGGGGACCAGAGCTTACGGTACTGAAAACACACAGTTTGGTCACCAGTGAAAGAAGGCTCAAGTCCTTAAGATCATCACACCACCAGCCAGGTATGCCAAAAGATTCTTTCTTTAAGAGACATATGGTCCCAAATTCCTCAACTAGGAGAGGTTTAAGTTCTACCTTGCTTACAACACAACCTGTAAAATGGTAAAAATGAAATAATCTAGCTGCAACAACAGATGGTGTCAAATGTCCAGAAAGAGCCTCAACTATTACAGCAGTTATTTTCAAAGTGTGTGAAGAAGAGTATAACAACAGTTGTCTCACTCTTTACTGTTAGGGAACAGTTTTTCCCCAATGTGCCCGGGTACATTGTGTACTGGGTCCGAGTAGATGTGGGGTGAAGGGTGACAGGCACAAGGAGAAACACTTCCTGGGAGCAGCGGATGGCTGTTCACTTTATTGCCAAATACACACATATTTTATAAAGGGACTCAGCTTGCAAGAAGGTCCAATCACATAAAGTCTATCAGCTCTCCTATTCTGCTTTGCTCCGTCCAATCCCAATTTAGGCTAGTTGCTGTGGTTAGGATGACCTGCTAAACATATGTGACAATTTCTGTGTCTTTGGCGCATGTGACTAAGACACATTTGACTAGGAGATTCAAGGTCGAACAACCAGTGCTGGCTGACCCCCTGTTCTTGCCTACTTTGCCCAGATACTCCCTCTTGCAAGGCTTTGCTTCAAAGCAGCTTTACAAAGTTGGGTCTTTCCTGCTCCAGTACCCATCACCGTGCTCCACAGTTTATTGATTTGTAAAATGACAGTTCAACAAAGATCAGTAGGCTTGAAGTGAGTCTCATGGAAAAAACGAAAGACTTCATTCAAGTACAAATAAATGAGCTAAAGAATACAGTCACAGGGTAAGCAATAGATTGATAGATGAATCTGAAAATCACTAGGCAAAATCACTACAAAATCACGAGGCACACAACTTCATTGATAAAAAAGGATAGAAAAATATTTAGAAAATAAAGAGACTTTAGATATATTGTTTGCAATATCAGAAGGAACACATTCAGGAACCGAGAGCCGCGGCACGAGAAGCAGAGCCTCCTCGCCTATTGACTGTGATCCTGAGGTCTCCTAACCCATTTTGGCACCAGAGCGGATGCTTGAGCCATGCATTTTGACTGTGAACTGAGCTACAACCTTGTGCAGCCCGGGGAGGGATTTTTTTCCCTCTCCACCCCATTTTTCTGAGCGAAAATGGCGGCGGCGGCAGCAGCCACGCGGTGAGAGCCACCCTCTAAGACCCCTCCACCAGGAGGTAGGACTTTCTTTAGTGACGTAGCCTGTAGGTGGTCCTGGGAGGGGAGGTGTTCCCGGCGCGCCTTCCGCCCAGAGATGAATCAAGAGCCGCGGCACGAGAAGCAGAGCCTCCGCGCCTATTGACTGTGATCCTGAGGTCTCCTAACCCATTTTGGCACCAGAGCGGATTCTTGCAGCCATCCATTTTGACTGTGAACTGAGCTAAAATATTAGAAACCGAAAACCGCGCGGCCGCTATTGCAGCCGCGCGGACTCAAAGTCTTCACTCTTACCAATGAAGAGAAATTATTAGATGATGCCTATTCGGCAGGCCTGATTGTTGGGGAAAATTTCCAATCAATAATAGTGAGTTCTGTATGGAAATATGAAATGTACTCAATATATATAGAGAATAATGGGAATATCATTAGCTACTTAGATGGGGGGTGGGGTGGGAGGGGGTGTATTGGGGTTCTTGGTGGTGGAACGGGTGCAGTGGTGAAGGGATGGTGGTTTAATCAGTATTTGACTGTGACTTAAACCTGAAAGCTTTGTATTTTTTTCTTGTTTTCACGGTGGTTCAATAAAATATTTCTTAAAAAAAAAAAGAAGGAACACATTCAGAATCATAGAAATCACACAAGAAGAATAAAGATGGAAAGGGAGGAATAGATTTTTTCAGAAATAGTAATTTATAATTGCTCAATTTGAAGAGGGATATTAGAGTACTTATTCAGGACACCCCAATAGTGCCAATAAAAGTTAACATAACATCAAGACACACTGTAAACAAAATGGCAGGAACCCAAAACAGAGATAGAACCATGTACATGAATGAAAAAAATACCCATAAAATTTATAGTTTTCTCAAATGAAATCTTAAAGTCAAGAAGAACTTGAAAGTTATGTTTAAAGTTTTGAATGGTAAACTTTTAACCAAGAATCCTCTACCCTGTAAAGTTGTCACTCAGATCTGAAGGATTACTTATCACATTCTTAGAAAAACATCAGCCAGAGATATTTGTTGAAACTAAACCAGTTCTTTCAGGGATACTGAATCACCTGAAAATAAAAGGTGAAACTAGCATCCTCAAAAAATTGGCAACATGGGAGGTTTTATCAGATTTAAGCACTTCATACAGCAGATTTTGAACCAGTTCTGGGTAGTCCCTGGGCACAGCATTTGGTCCCTCAAGCATCACCAGAAATGATTCCTGAGCAGAGAACATCGTATTATATGGAATAAAAGTGGAGAACATCGTATTATATGGAATAAATCAGATGTCAAAGAGCAAATACTGGACAATTTTACTCATCTCTGGTACATAGAGAAATAAAAGAAGGAATAGACAGTATTCATGAGTAAAACACTTGGCCTTTGATTTCAGAACTAAAATACCACGCAAAGAAGTGGTAATGGTTTCCTTATTGGAAAACATGCATACTAATTTTGGCTACCTTATTAGATATTTGTAAGAATAGAATGATTATATCCAATAAAACCATGTTTGGAATAGATAGTGCTGGAAAGATGCCAACATTACTATTGAAGAATTTAAAGTAGGAAAATGACACTTTTTACAGCATATTATCCAGAGTAAGTCTTTGTTACTTATATGTTCGACATTTTCTTTATCATTATGGCATTCTCCTGGTTGCCTTAGAATAATAGGATAAATTAAGTGAGAAATTGATTAATTACTGGGAAATTCATTAAAAATGAATCAAAGTTACAATTTCAGACCACCTAATTAATGCCACCCAAGCTTTTCTTCTTAAAGATATTTATCATGCTTCTTTCACAGTCTATAGGCAACTACATAAACACTAGTTTGATCAGTTCAATATTCCACATAAATCCAACAGAAATCAGAGGCTCTCTGACAGATTTCTCTTTCCTGATGAGAACAGTTCATGCCAAGTTTCTGTGGCAAAGGTCAGTACTTAATAGATTCTGTAATATACTTAAAACCTCTGTGAAGTTCTGAATGTTAATCACTACTTTAAAAACTTGACCCTATTTTTCACTTGTGTTCTTCTGTATGGTTTGCTATGTTCAGAGACAGACTTCTAAAGTATTTTTCTTTCAGATGTATCTATTTTTAACTTATAGAAATAGTTGACTTATTTCCAGCAAATTCTTCCCCTATTTATCACTACTGCAAGGAAAGAATAGAAGACCAGTGATTGCAAAAAAAATTACCTTTCTGGATATGACAGTCCTGCTTCAGGCATTGCTTGAAAGACTTCCTTCTCTCTCCTTCCATCCCTCCCTTTCCCCTCTCCTACCCTCTCTTCTCTTCTTTTATCTCCTACTGCCTTGCTTTCTTTTGTTCCATGCCTTCTTTTCTCTTCTCTTTCTGTCCTTGTCTTTTTTCCTCTTAGAAATTATGCCTATAGACACAGCTATAATAGCTTTTTCCATTGAGATACTGTTTGCAAAAACTTGATTTTTACAAGATTTACAAAAAGGTAAGTGAACATTTTTTAAAAAGTAGATATGCAAAAGTTTTTACTTAAATAAGTATTTGGAAGTTATACATAAATGTTATATTTGAGTATAAGTTCATATTGCTATATAAAAGCTAATTAGAGCAATAAGAATATATTTATGATAAAGATTATTTTTATTATGCCATTTTTCACCTCTTATACTTAAGTTTATAAAGAATGAGTACTATCTCCATAACATATAAATTGGAATTGATGTTGTGAGGATATGACCTGTGCAGCAATTGGTAGAGGTGTCCTCCTCCTGATTCCACGTTTATTGATTATATTCCAGTAAATGTCAGTCAGATACATAAAATTGGATTAGAGCTTTAGTAAAAGAGAAAAGATTCAGTCTGAAATTTTAGCTGTTTTTAAAATTGTTACTGGTCCCACTGAGCAAGCCAGGAGTCAAACCTGAAGCGATAGCACAGCAGGTAGGGCGTTTGCCTTGCATGTGGCCAACCCCGGTTCTATTCCTCCATCCCTCTCAGAGAACCTGGCAAGCTGCAGAGAGTATCCCGCTTGCATGGCAGAGCCTGGCAAGGTCCCCCGTGGCATATTCAATATGCCAAAAACAGTAACAAGAAGTCTCTTAATGGAGACGTTACTGATGCCCGCTCGAGCAAATCAATGAGCAATGGGAGGACAGTGTGACAGTGCTTTAAAATTGTCAAGCTAAAAAAATCTGGGACATAGTCTAACCCCAAGCCCAATTTGAAGGTGAGGATGCTAAGAGTCATGGAAGCAAGATTGATTGCTGTTCTTGATAGAGTTTGGGGTCCTTGTATTCCCCACAGATGGGAGAAAGAAACATCCCCATATTTTGCCAAGTCTAGCTGGCATTTCCTCATTTCTCATTAAGGGTTCTTATTTTTAACTTTTAAAATTTTCATAAAAGTAATACATGTTTCCATGAAGGTAGTGGGTTTTTCCTTTCTCACCACCAATTTTAATAACCTTTCAAAGTCATTTGTGAAAAGTTTGAGTTCAGAATTGAAGCACCTTTCAGTTCATCAACTTTCAATATTCTCATGTTATGTCTATAATTTTATAACATACAGTTAGAGAATATTTTATTTGGTGGGATCACTGCCTTTTTGTACTAGAATAGTTTTTTCTTTTTCATTTTTTTCTAAAAGACTTTATTTTATGTTGAAAGAAATGAAGTTCAGATTGTCTATCCAACATCAGGAACATATGCTAGCTTACTAATATATTATTGCAATCAGAAAAGAAATAATTGTTCTGCAGCTAAATGATGGAACTTGATTTATAACAATAGAGTTCATATTAGAAGAATGGTGATAAAATGTTAAAATATAAGTAAAACATGCCTTGGGCTGCATAGATAGCAGAGGGCTTAAGGCCTTTGCCTTTTATGCAGCCGATTTTGGTTCCATCACAAGGACCATACAGTGTTTCCAGAGCACCACTAGGAGTAATCCTTGAATGCAGAGCCAGGAATGAGTCCGAAATACTAATGGGTGTGATCTCTCAAATGAATAAAATAACATACCTAATGCTTAATGTCTGTCAAGACATGTTGATCTTTTTTCAGATGCATGAAGCAAAACTGATATTATTCATTAAGTATTTAAATCTTCAAATGATGTGTATGTAATACATTTAACACTAAATCCCAGGCAAAATGCTGCATATCAGCAAATAATGTAGTATTTTGCATTCAGACTCATGAAGGCATTAGCACATTATCCAGAAAAGACAAAAAAGAGGAAAGAAAGAAGAGTTTGGAACATTTTTTCCACTTCTAACTTTATTTTTTTTTATTTTTATTTTTTATTTATTTATTATTATTATTATTATTATTAAAGAAATATTTTATTGAACCACCGTGAAAACAAGAAAAAAAAACAAAGCTTTCAGGTTTAAGTCACAGTCAAATACTGATTAAACCACCATCCCTTCACCACTGCACCCGTTCCACCACCAAGAACCCCAATACACCCCCCTCCCACCCACCCCCCATCTAAGTAGCTAATGATATTCGCATTATTCTCTCTATATATTGAGTACATTTCATATTTCCATACAGAACTCACTATTGTTGATTGGAAATTTTCCCCAACAATCAGGCCTGCTGAATAAGCATATAATTTCTCTTCCTTGGTAAAAGTGAAGACTTTGAGTCCGCGCGGCCGCGATAGCGACCTCGCGGTTTTGGGTTTCTAATATTTTAGCTCAAAATGGATGGCTGCAAGAATCTGCTCTGGTGCCAAAATGGGTTAGGAGACCTCAGGATCACAGTCAGTAGGCGCGGAGGCTCTGCTTCTCGTGCCGCGGCTCTTGGTTCATCTCTGGGCGGAAGGCGCGCCGGGAACACCTCCCCTCCCAGGATCACCTACAGGCTACGTCACTAAAGAGAGTCCTACCTCCTGGTGGAGGGGTCTTAGAGGGTGGCTCTCACCGCGTGGCTGCTGCCACTGCCGCCATTTTCGCTCAGAAAAATGGGGTGGAGAGGGGAAAAAAATCCCTCCCCGGGCTGCACGAGGTTGTAGTTCAGTTCACAGTCAAAATGCATGGCTGCAAGAATCTGCTCTGGTGCCAAAATGGGTTAGGAGACCTCAGGATCACAGTCAGTAGGCGCAGAGGCTCTGCTTCTCGTGCCGCGGCTCTTGCTTCATCTCTGGGCCTCCACTTCTAACTTTATAAAAATATGTGCTTAAACGTGAGCAGTTAGAGAGGAGCTTTAAGGATTTATACCCTTACACTAACTGACCTGGAAGGAAGCCTGAGCTCTTAAATGCACACAACACTCTTGGGTGAGAAGCTGAGAGCAAGCTCAAACTACAGAGTAAGCCATGCCCTTGCAAATATCATTGAAAACCCCTGTTAGAAATGTATCTCTCTCGTTTCCTCTCTTGCTTGCCCACTCTTGCTCTCTCCCCTTCTCTCTTTCTCCCCACTTTGCTTTTCTTTCCTCTCAGTTTGCAGTCACATTTTACAGGTGTTTATATTTAAACATTTTTTGTTGTTTTGACAAAATGACTCCTGAAAAGGAAAAATTTGTGGGAAGATATGATCTAGCATGCACAGATAGATAATCAGGCAGTGCTGGGAATTAAACCTGTGTCTTGAAGAGCAAAGCATACGCACTAATCCTGGTGCTATGCCATACTAAGGAAGATTTGGGGCTGGTGGGACAGGGAGCAGAATTCTCATCTGTTCCCTTACTTTTCTACACATCTTTGGAGATAGTGCTTCCTCTTGTTCATTCTAGCCTTTTCCTTTTCGAATGCTCATTTAAGTGTGAAGATACGTGGTGGTTTGTTATTATTTATAAATCAATTAGGTAGCTGGGTAGTGTCTTTTGCTATAAATTTTTCTATGAACTCTTTGTGGGATCATAGTCTACCAATTGCAAGGTACCCGGTAGAACCCTGTGTTCCTCTTAGGATCCCTAAACCCCAAAACATCCCTTAATTCCACCTGTTCATTTCCAGACCTGGTTAGTGTGTGTCCACTGAGATGTATTTCCTAAGATTAGATTTGAAGTGCAAAAGATTAGTTTGGGGAGCCTCCCTAGAGGAACAGAAGAGAAGAAGGATGAGCTTCCATATCATGAAGGAAGTGTAACTTCTGAAAGCAGATACAGAATATATTGGGTCACTCTCATCCAGTTGCTCATCGATTTGTTCGAGTGGACACCAGTAACATCTCTCAAATGTGAGAATTATTTGTTACTTTTTTTGGCACATCCAATACGCCACAGGGAGCTTGTCAGGCTCTGCCGTGTGGGTGAGATACTCTCAGTAGCTTGCCAGACTCTCTGAGAGGGGAGGAGGAATCGAACAGGGGTTGGCCCCATGAAAGGCAAATGCCCTACCGCTGTGCTATAGCTCCAGCCCAGAGAATATTGGGTATCCTAAAAAAAATTGTGCCAAGCTCTTAAGTATTTCCAGGCTGTCAGAATATTTCCACATTTTTAAGGATGAGTCTGTCTTAGTGTCCCTGCCGGTTGGCCATAGCCCGAAGAAGTATGACCTTTCTCTATGCATGAAGGTGATTTGGAATTCAAATCTGGATATACAAATTAATGAATTCCTTGGGAGGAAAAGATCTGAAACCTACATTTTCATGATTGCCATGCATGTTGCCCTAAAGTGCAGTATCAATTAACCCCTCGAGAAATCTATGCAGGGTCTATGGACAATTGTGGCCAATAGAATCGAACACAAATAATGTGGTATAACATCAATTTCTGAGCCTTAGGACTGCAAATTTCTTCTCAACTGTCTGAAATTCTCTTTGAAGGATATGAAATGACATCTCAGAGATCCAGATATCTTGAGATGACCAGATTTAACCGCACTACAGCAATATAAAGAGAAAAGGTCGACATGGAAGACCAATTTGGAGGTAAACAAGTGAGCAGTTGCTCAACCCAGATAAATGTAACTAAGAGTTTAATTCCAGTCAATACTAGAAAGACCAGAATTATTGCTTAGCTAGTTATTACTCAAATGTTAATTATCCCACATGCTACTTAATCATGTCAAATTTCTTTGACTGTTTTCACTGCTAACATTTTTACTGTCCTTTTTATCTATTATGGTCAACAAAAAATAACAGAAGTTATAATTTCTTTATGGAAATTTCCAGTTCCATCAGTTGTCTACTACTTCTGTCAATACCATTCATATGTCAGTTAATTCTGTAATAACACCCATAGTCCTAAGAATACCTTTTTAAATTTTTTGGTCTTTGGGTCACACCAGGTGGTGCTCAGGGAATACTCCTGTCTCTGTGCTCAAGGATCACTGCTGGCGGGACTCAGGGGGACTATGTGTCCCCAAGTTCATTTCCCTCAGAATTTCTTTAGGGGCAGTATAGTTCCTTCCATTCAAACCTTCTGATCTCCCTGATACAACTCTAATATCTATTTTCTCCTTATCTCAATTGACAAAATAGTTATTGACTTGCACTCTCCATATTTTACCCAAAATTGTGAAATTCATACTGTTACAGTTTTACACTGCAGCATATACAACAGTTTTTTTGTGACCAGATAAACCAAAACTTGTGGAGGTAAAGGCATTTGGATTAATTTTTATAAAACATCTCTGGTTTTCCGTCACCTGATGTATTAATTTTTAGATATATTTGAAAAAAATTTAAATGCTCCAAAACTATTTATTTTATACTTCTTTATTTCAAAAATATTAAGACTTGTTAGGTTTCTTTGTATCCTTGCAACCAAATTTAGGAAATTATATATTCATTAGAAGACTTTATCACTCTTCTATAATAAGTATTTACTCTCACTGAGCTTTTGTATAATTTTTGTATAAGTGGTTAATTGCTGAAAGGGTTATGTACAGATAATCTCTACCAGTATTAGAGGTATAGAGTCCTTTAACTTTCCTATAATCGACTAAATTTATTTCTTTCCTGCCTGCCATCCTTTCTTCTCTCCCTCCCTTCCTTCCTTCCTTCCTTCCTTCCTTCCTTCCTTCCTTCCTTCCTTCCTTCCTTCCTTCCTTCCTTCCTTCCTTCCTTCCTTCCTTCCTTCCTTCCTTCCTTCCTTCCTTCCTTCCTTCCCTCCCTCCCTCCCTCCCTCCCTCCCTCCCTCCCTTCCATCCTTCCTTCCTTCCTTCCTTCCTTCCTTCCTTCCTTCCTTCCTTCCTTCCTTCCTTCCTTCCTTCCTTCCTTCCTTCCTTCCTTCCTTCCTTCCATCCCTTCACTCAGTGGATGCTTCTACTCCATAGATTACTGTTCACCTCTGTTCTTTTCTTCTATCAATAAAAAGATCGCAATCAAATTGCTGCACAAGTCTTTCTTTTATTTTTAGCTACTCTTTGTGTTTGTTTTACCTAAGACCAAAAGCATAACTAATGTGTACAATAAGAAAAGAAAAATCCCACAAAACTTCCTAAAGTCTCCCATTATTTAAACTAGTGCTTTTTACCTTCCAGAACCAAGTCTATCTAATGATGAGCATATATAGTTTTTGTTTACTTCTTCCTAACTATCCAAATAACTATAATCCTATTCATCTAATTTCCTATAACTCTTAATTTTCTTTCATTATTCTTGGCAACTGTTTTCCTTCCATAGCATTCTAAATCCCTGCTTAGCTACCGTGCTCTTCACGTGGTATAATCATCTTCTGGGCCTAATCATTGGTCAAGCTCTGCTATACACTGTAAGAAAATTATAAAACTATAAGAAAATCTGGGTTGGGAATAAGAACAAGTCTTTACCCATATTGCACACACTGGATGGTAATAACTGTTCATTTTCTCAGTCTACTAAAAACCTGATTATTTTTGGAAGTGACTGCACTAGTGGATTGCACTAGAGTACTTAATCATTTGTACTGACATAATCAGTTTTGCTGGATATACTTGGTTATCTATGCTTGTTTAGACTGCCTACATTATTCAGCAAAAGAGTAAGTTTGACTTATTTTACAGCATTGAATTATAGCATTAAATTATTCAGCCACAATGAATAATTTATAAACATATTTGGCCTAGATAATAATAACACTAATTGAAGTTTTCCCTTCTACTTTCTACATATCTCTCATCTTTACTCTCATTACATAGATCTATATTATTGCTATTTCCTGCCCACATTAATTCATTCATTTTCTAACTGTTTCTATTATTATTTAATTCTATACCAATACTAATGTTTCCTTCTGACATTTAGAGAGCTTTGTATAAAATGGAATTCTGTTTTTGTTTTTTTTTTTGCTTTTTGGGTCACACCTGGCGATGCTCAGGGGTTACTCCTGGCTCTGCACTCAGGAATCACCCCTGGCAGTGCTCAGGATGCTGGGAATTGAACCCGGGTCGGCTGCGTGCAAGGCAAACGCCCTACCTGCTAGGCTATCGCTCCAGCCCCTAAAATGGAATTCTGGACTTGTTATTTCTATGCTTCTTCACTTGAAAAAGTTCCTGCTTTCCTTACATCAAAGTCAAATTCTTTAGGGTTGATTATTTATGAATTTTAATTATTAATTTCTGCAGTAATTATGAGTATCACTGTATCATTGTCACTGTCATCCCATTGTTCATTGATTTACTCGTGTGGGCGCCAGTAATATCTCCATTAGTCCCAGCCCTGAGATTTTAGCAGCCTCTCCTTCCTTACTCATCTTTCCCAATGACTGGAGACTCTTTTCAGGGTCAGGGAATGAGACCTGTTATTGTTACTGTATTGGCATACCAAATATGCCATGGGGAGCTTGTCAGGCTCTTCCGTGTGGGCAGGATACTCTCAATAGCTTGCCAGGTTCTCCGAGAGGCCGAGAGCCATATATATATATATATGTATATATATACATATATATGTGTGTATGTGTATACACATATATATGTATATATTTCCCTTTATGATGATGTGTCCAGGAATATGTTCACTCATGCATGAGGCTCGCCCAAGTGTATGGAAAGCAGCCCACAGCATGGCGGGGGTGGGCTACCGGGTCGGCTGCTGGGGCTGGGTCCCTTGTGGGGAGAGGGCTCTTCTCACCTGCCCCTTTCTGGGGCACCCCTGGTGTGGAGTCTGGTGGCATGGTTATGGGGGCCTCATTTTATGATCCCTTCTGGGAGAAGCAGCCATGCTTTCTGGAGGGTGGCCAACGAGGAGACTATCTGGTGCCGGCAGGAAGTGGCTTATGGGTGTGATCCCTGGGTCACCAGAGACTGGGGGAAGCAAGCAGAGGATCTCTGCTCCTGGGTCCAGTTGAGCCCAGAGTTCAAGATCACAAAGTTCCGCATTACCTGGTTTCTATGGGACTTCACTCGTGCATGAGTCTTGGAAGTAAATACAAGAATAATATCGGAGGAGGGCCTAGAATGATAGTACAGTGGGTAGAGCATTAGCCTTGCACACAGCCAACACGAGTTTGATCTCTGTTTTTATATAGTTACTTAAACCCTGCCAGGAGTGATCCCTGAGTACAGAGCCAGGAGTAATCCCTAAGCATCATCAGGTGTGCCTTCCAAAGGAATAACATTGTGCCCCCAAAAAAGAATAACATCTGGGGGGTCAAGAAATAATCCAGAGAATAAGGAACTTGCTTTGCATATTGCTAACCCCAGCACTGCAATCGGTTCCCCAGTAGCACCAGGAGTGATGCCTGAGTGCACCTCAGGAGTAAGCCTTCTTTGAGCGCCACCAGGTATGGTCCCAAAGCCACAACACATTTTGAAAATCTCTCCTGTGAGTAGGGAGTTTGCCTGCATGCAGCCAACCAGGTTTGATTCTGGCACCCCACAGGTTCACAAGCCTGTCGGGAGTGATCCTGAGAATTGTGAGTAATAAATATAAACCCTCTTAGTTTATACTTTAGTGGCTAACATGCCTTGCATTTCATTGAGTGTGTCATATTCCATGTTCTCTTGCTCACACACACTTGGATATTTGTGATCTCAAAATTATTGAGTACTAACTATACTCACTAGGGTAATTCAGATATTTATGCTTTGAAGCATTTCTTGGCTACCAAAATTAAGGTGGGATGGGGTGCTAAAGGTCTGTTTTATTACCCTCAATTTTTATCCACTTTTTCCTCTTCTATGAGCTCTCCCACCACCAGATTACAGTACTTTGCTTAAAAAATTGATACTAACTATTTTAGTGAGGGTTCATAGTGCAGTTGATGAATTAATCATTGATGAATTAATGACATTCCATAAATTACATGTATTCTAGAGTTTATACTTAGCACTTTCACCAATCAAAAATGTGAAAGATCTCAAACCTTTTAAAATAATACAACTCTTGCCCCCCCCCATGGGACTGTGAGATGATGCCCACCAACTGCTTCCAACTACTACTTAAGCCCCTTAACGGCCATGATCCAGAGACACACAAAAGAATCTCAGAACCGAGCAGCTCACCGAAGAGATCTCTCCAGATCCTAATTATTAAAATTTTAGAATTTCAGGACCATGTGGCTGCTCTCCTGGCCAAGCGACATCATATGCTATTCATAACAAGCAATACAAAATAAATTGTCTAGCATTGCCTTTTCAGTAGGTTTGAATGGTGGTGAGAAAATTCTAAATATTGAATGGGACTGGTGTCAAAATTTTGAATGCAATCAAAGCAGAGAGAAAATATTGTGAAAATTATCTACCACACAGGCAGGGGAAGAGTTGGGATGGGAGGGGATACTGGGGACTTTGGTGGTGGCAACTGTGCACTGGTGAAGGGATGGGTGTTTGATCATAGTACAACCAAAACTCAAACATGAAAGCTTTATAACTGTATTTCACGGTGATTCAATTTAAAAGTATAAGTTATTAAGCCTACAAATATAGTTTTGTAATAGAATATTACTAAAATGTTCAGATAAAATCTATTAATACAAATAGGTTAAAATCTACATCAAATCAATAGGGAAACGTTTATATTATTTTTCTTTTATTTCTTCTTAAAAGAAAATAAGTTCCTTTATTGTTATAAATAATTACAAAAACCTAATCCTTTTAAGGGGGAAAATTAAAAAGAAATGTTCAGTTATGTTGTTTCAAAAGACAATACCATATTAAGTTTTGAGGACTATTTTCCATAAAGGTGCTGGAGATATAGCATCAATCACTCCCAATGACAAGCTTCTGACAGTGCTATGAAGCCCAGGCCCCACCCTTCACTGCAGTACTGAACCCAGCAGAGTATGAGCAATGTCCCAGGCCAATAGTCCAGCTCAGACTTCACACATGCCAGGCATATACTGCAACCCTTATGTGTAAGTCCGGCCTTTCTGCTATTTTTAGAAATATGATTATTTTCAAGGAATTCAAGCATATGAGCAATATGTGAGTTTATATACATATGAACTCTTTTATTAAAATTCACACAGTATCAGCACATATTTCTTGATTGATTAAAATTGTACTAATAAAGAGTGTAAGAGATAAATAGGAAAATATTATATGGAATTGCGGAGCAAAGATTTAGTCTCTATATGAAGTTGTGATAATAATAAACTAAATTATGTAATTAAATTTAATGACTAGAGCCATTAATAAATTGAAATATGTAAATAATATGGTAATGACTTTAAAAAAGTCAAAGTAATCCCAGGATTGCATGCTAATGAAACAAAAGTTAATTATAGTGTTAAATGTGTGGTTGTTTAAAAAGTAGAAGTGATTTTATAAGTATAGCTAGATGTAGCATATATAGGAAATTCATAGAACTAAGAAATATAAAAATAGTAATTAATATTTTGTGGTTAATGTATTAAAATTATAGAATAAATAACTTTAATTTTAACCTAATCATATTTCTGTCATTGTCACTGTCATCCCGTTGATCATTGATTTGTTCAAGCGAGCCCAATAACGTATCATTTCATCCTAGCCCTGAGATTTTAGCAGCTTCTCTTTACTCATCCTTTCCAACGGTGCCACATTAGAGGCTCTTCAGGGTCAGGGGAATGAGACCCATCATTGTTACTGTATTTGGCATACTAATCAAATTTAGGTAATTAATTTTTGTGGATAGTATGCATTTTTGTAAGTAGAAAGCATTTTATAGTATTATAAATCTCAGTAATTTTTAATATATCTAATTTTACCTCTCATTCATACCAATTATTTAAAATTCTTAAAACATAATTTCTTCTACTGATATTACATTGGAGGACAAAAGTTTAATAATAATATCTCTGTTATGGGTGTAGTATCGTAACATACATTTGAAACAATACAAAATTAGACTTCCAAAACATACACAGTGTTGTAAAACAACATTACTTCAGTGAAACAAACAAACCAAAAAGGAAAATCATATTTCACAGTATCATCACTTAATATCAACATTTACAGTCAGTGATCTGTATTGAGAATCAGTCAGATGCATGTTCATACATATGCAGTTATGTAAATACTCTATATGTTTTATAAAGTTTTTTCATGTAAGCACCTATAGTTATATTAACAAAAAAACTTAATATTTTGGTACTCAAAATATGTAACTTGGACTGGAATGATAGCACAGCGGGTAGGGCGTTTGCCTTGCACACAGCCGACCAAGGTTGATTCCTCTGTCCCTCTCAGAGAAACAGCAAGCTAGTGAGAGTATTCCACCCACATGGCAGAGCCTGGCAAGCTCTGGCTTGTGGCATATTCGATATCCCAAAAACAGTAACAAGTAGTCTTACAGTGGAAATGTTGTTGGTGCCAGCTCGAGGAGCAAATCAATGAACAACGGGATGACAGTGCGACAGTGCTACAGTGCTGTTTTAGTTTTTGTGTGGTAACATGTCAAAAACAATATTTTACCTTTTCTTGTATAAATTTACATCAAATAGCTCCCACATGATTACAGTTTGTAAGGATTACTATATAATTACAATTTGGCAAGCATTTAATAGATAGCTATAAGATATTGTACAATTACAAAAGCATTATACAGAATCAGTGAAATTCCTATCAAATTCCAATGAGTTACTTCAAGGTATTAGCAAAGTCTCTACAAAAATGTGTACGTAATTATAAAACTTATCAGAAAGACTTATAGATAACTACATTGAATTGAAAAAGAATGGGAGAATATTGCATTTTCTGATTTCAAATTGTACTAGAAGGCTATAGCAATGAAAAACTGTGTTCTATATACAAATAGATCTCAAGCCAATAGAATAGAATTGATATCCCAGATAAACCCTCAAATTTATGGACATTTAATTTATGATTAAAGAGCTGCATGCAAGAAGTGGAGCAAGGGAATCTTTTTACAAGTGGTATTTAGAGAACTGAGTAGTCACATGGAAATGAAATAAAACTGAAAGTACATCTCAAACTGTATACAAAGTATTTCAAAGTACATTAAAAACCTAAAAATTAGACCAGAATCTAGAAAATACATTGAAAAATATATAGATAGTACTATCTAGGTACTAAAGATATCTCAGAGGTGTCTTAATCATTTGACTGATGGTAAAGACAAGTTGTACTGCCAAATTAAATTTACCAAGCAGGAGCTTAGGGAATGAAGGAGTAGACTAGAAGTAAAATAAAGACAGTGGTAGAGGGTCTTTGGTACTTTTGTGGCAATGAGGTGTGTTAACGATGAGCATCAAAACCATAAAAGTTAACATTATTGTAAGCATATTTTTAAAAACTGCATTGCAAAATAGAGAGGAAATAATTTTGTTTGGGCTGAAAAAATAGGAAGGAAAAGTAATTGTATTCTGAAAAGAATGGTATTCAAACTGAGAATTGCAAAATGATATGTGTGAGGTAAGAAATAAGAAAAACATCCTAACTGGCACAAAACATGGAAAAAACTCAAACTGGGGAAAAACTTACTGGTTTGAGTAACTCAGCAGAGTATAGGAGCTAAAGTAAACTGATTGACATTATGTAAAACAAAGACAGTTACTGTGTAATTTTCACTCTGAAGATTTATTTTATTGTGAAGTTAAATCTCAAACTTTCAACTTTTCTGTAGAGCCTAATATTTAATACACTTTGTGCGTTGTCAGTGGGTCTCATGGACTATTGCAATTGTGCTTACAATAAATTATTCATGAGTTAAAAATCTTATTCTATTTACTTCTGTTTCTTTGTTGATCCTAGGAAGTAATTTTATTTTCCTATCATAGGAAATTAGGACGAACTTGCAAATCTTTTCTATAGTATAGATTTTTAAGTAGAATTTTGAGGGGGAGGGTGGGAGAGAGAGAGAAGGAAGGAAGGAAGGAAGGAAGGAAGGAAGGAAGGAAGGAAGGAAGGAAGGAAGGAAGGAAAAATATTACTTTTTGAATGTAGGCAATTTGTATGACTTTTCTGGTTATGCTCATTAAATGGGAACTGGATCACATTGTGAAGAATGCCAAATGCTGACTGATTTGGGTAATAGGTTTATCATTTCAGGAGTAGCTGTTGATTCTTTACTATGTTCACAGTGATGGTTGTGCTTTGTGGATAAAAACTAAAACCTGGTTTCTGCGCTGATAATGCACTGTCTTGCACACAGACAAACTGGGCTTGATCCCTGGCACCATCTATGGTCCCCTGAGCCCTGCAGGAGTGATTCTGGAACACAGAGTCAGGAGTAAGCTTTGAACACAGCCTGTATTGGCCCAATATAAAAATAAATAAATAAACATGGGGCTGTAGGCACTCACACTGCTAGTAGCTTAAATGAGGAGCTAACATTTTATAAATAATCTAGAAGAGAGAGTTTCATCAAAAAGACTGGAGTTAGTGTGTTTAACTACTGTGCAGAGCAATGCCATAAATGTAACACTCCTGTAAATGTGTTAGTTGAACTGTAATGAAAATAAGTTATAAAATTACTGAAACTATTAAATACAAAGAAGTCTATGAGGTTATTATATTTTGTTGCCTCACCAATTATATGATATCTCCTACCTTCCCAAGTACTCCCCAAGATTAGTCAAAGCCAATACTTGCAGTTAATGCTGCTTATGCCATACGTACTCTTAAAAACGGATTCTTTTACAAAAAAGAAAAAGAAGATCATGAACCTGACACAGCTTCCATCATTTATTTTATATAAATTAATTGCCCTTTATATATCATATGTCAAAAATCTGCTTAATTCTCAAGACAACCTAAGAATCAAATCATTATTTTCCACTTAAAGCTTAGGACACTAAAATTGAGGATTTTCACTTATAGACACTCAGAATAAAATGACAGAAGAATAAATAGTCTCTAGACTTCTGATGAGATGTCAGTTTTACTAGAAAATACATGTTAAGTTAAATAATCTGTAGGAAAGATAGTGTTGATTAAAAGATGCTATTGTAACCAATAATCACCTCATTATCTCAACCATTCATCACCTTTGCTTTCCAATTAGCCTCCAATTAGCCTCAATCTTTCATTAAGTAAAACCTCCCATGAAGAAATGAACTGCAAATTTATATTGAAAAACACCAAATGAAACCGAAAAACAGTCAAAAGTAATTTTCTAGAGGTAAAAGCTGTAAGTTGCTCTTCTCCACTTCTCTCTTGGTGTCATTCTTTTGTAAAGTAGTCATAAAAAATAAAACAAGTTAGCAGTAATATTTTCAAGTAATGAAATAATTATAGAAAAATGAATTTCCTTATTTAAGAAGACAATATAAATACATCCACTTATCTGTTCTTGAGTACAGAGGTTGTTTACAAGTCTTAGTTACATAAATAGATTTTTGAAATATGATTTGTGGACTCAAAGGGTAGAAGCCAAGAATTGGAATTGCTGGTTTATAAAGACACTCCATCGTTTCATTTTTATATATTTCTATTTTTCTGTAGAAAACCACATTGTTAGAAAATGAGACTTGACGAGTCAGCATTTCCACCGCAGTGGATAAGGGTTCCTTTCTCCCTACTTTCTTGTCAGCAATGGTTTTTACTCTTTTTGTTGTATGACAATCTCACTGGTATGAGGTAATAGCTCATTATTGCTTTGACTTTCATTTCCCTGATGATAAGTTATGGAGCACATTTTTTAAAATACACCTATTGGCAATATTTTTAATAAAAATAATTTATTTTTATTTTTATTACTTTATTTATTTTTTAATTACTGAATCACCATGAGGGTACAGTGACAGATTTGCACATTTTCGTGCTTGTGTTTCCCGCATACAATGTTCGAGAACCCATCCCTCTACTGGTGCCCATTCTCTACCACCAATGAACACAGTATCCCTCCCACCCTCCAATCCCATCCCCCCTCCCCACCCTGCCTCTGTGGTAGGGCATTCCCTTTTGTTCTCTCTCTCCTTTTGGATGTTGTAGTTTGCAAAAGGGGCATTGAGCGGCCATCCTGTTCAATCCATAGTCTACTTTCATCACACATCTCCCCTCCCGAATGGGTTCTCCAACATTTTACTTGGTGTTCCTTTCTCTATCTGAGCTGCCTTTTTCCCCAGCATGTGAGACCGGCTTCCAAGCCATGGAGCCAACCTACTGGTACTTATTTCTACTATTGTTGGGTGTTAGTCTCTTACTCTGTTATTCTATATTCCACAAATGAGTGCAATATTTCTATGTCTCTCTCTCTCTCTGTTCATTTCACTTAGCATGATACTTTCCATGTTGATCCACTTATATGCAAAAGTCATGACTTCATCTTTTCTAACAGCACCATAGTATTCCATTGTGTAGATGTACCAAAGTTTCTTTAACCAGTCATCTGATCTGGGGCACTCTGGTTTTTTCCAGATTCTGGCTATTGTAAACAGTGCTGCGATGAACATATAAGTGCAGATGCCATTTCGACTATACTTTTTTGCTTCTCTGGGATATATTCCCAGCAGTGGTATTGCTGGGTCAAATGGGAGCTCAGTTTCTAATTTCTTTGAGAAGTGACCATATTGTTTTCCAAAAGGGCTGAACCAGTCGGCATTCCCACCAGCAGTGTAGAATGGTCCCTTTCTCCCCACATCCTCGCCAATAGCAATTGCTTTTGTTCTTTTGAATGTGGGTCAGTATCTGTGGTGTGAGGTGGTATCTCATGGTTGTTTTGATCTGCATCTCCCTGATGATTAGTGATAAAGAGCATTTTATTTTTAGGCAATTTTTGTAGGCCATCTTTGAGGAAGTGCCTATTCATCTCTTATCCCGTTTTTAGGGGTTTTGTTGCTGCTGTTGTTAAGTTTCACAAGTGCACTATATATCTTTGATATTAACTCTTATCAGATAAGTGGTGGGGAAATATTTTATCCCAGTCTGTGGAATGTATTTTTTATTTTAGTCAATTCTTCTGAAACGCAGAAGTTTCTTAATTTGAGGCAATCTCTTATTATTATTTTTTTTTGCTTCTGTTTTCTTGGTCAGTGGCATTGGTCATTGTTGAAGCCTCCAGAGTCAATATCGTGTAGAGTCCTGCCTATACTTTCCTCATATATTTTGGTATGGTAATCAGTTCATACCAGATATCAAGGTTTTAAATCCACTTAAAATGCATAAACTTTTGTGTATGGAAGAGGAATATACATTTATTTGTTTATTTATTTACTATGTAGCTAGTAAATTTTCCCATTTTCCATTTTTCCATGAAGAGATTTTCTTTGCTCCACTTCATACACCTATATCTTTTGTCAAAGATTTATTGTCCATATACAAGAGGATCTGTCTCTAGACTCATAATTCTGCTCTATTGGTTTGCAAGTCTGCCTATATTCCAGTACTGCACAGTCTTGATTATTATAGCTATATAGTGTAATTTAAAATTAGGAAAAGAAACTTCCATCTTTTCTTGTTCTATTATTACTTTGACTATTCAGTGAGTTTATTACTATATAAATTTCAACTTTAGGTTCATGTCCATAAAAAAGTCCCATGACTTTTTTTTATTAGGAATGCATAGAATATACATAGTACTCTGAGTCAGATGGTCATTTTAGTAATGCTAATTCTTCTAATCCATGAACAGGGATCTGTTACAATTTATATTGGTTATTTCCTCTAATATTAATAGTTTTCTTTGTATGTATTTCACCTCCCTTGTTACGTTGATTCCCAGTTTCTTTATTTGGTGGGGAGGTCACAGTTGTAAATGTTATTTTTGGAAAATTGTCTTCTACTTCATTGTTAACATATAGAAGCAGTGGATTTCTGTGTACTGAGCTTTTTGGCCAACTTTTCAACGTATATATTACTCTACTACAAATTTTAATGTACTTGCACCATAGTGTACTGTGTGCCCAGTGGTATAGTTGCACAGAGGAGCAATACTCAACTATAAAGTAAAGCCATAAGTAAAGATGATGGGCTGGAGGGAAGTTCTGAAATTGAGGTGGCCAGCCTGGTTCCATCCCTGGCACTCCATACTGATGGTCCCTGAGTATTTGCAGGAGTGATCTCTGAGCATAGATCTAGGAGCAAACACTGAACAATGCTGGCTGTGTCCCCTAAAAATAGCAACAGCACAAGCACTAAACCTGGTTTTTAGAGAGATCATACGAGAGTTGAGGTGCTTAGTTTTTCATTAAGCCACCCCGGTTAGCTTCTCCAGCACTGTGAACAGTCTCCCAGCACCTACACAGTGATTTCTGAACACAGAGGCTGGGGACACCAAGGGTAGACCTAACAATGCTGGGGCCACAGCATGCTCAGGGTCAAATACAAGACTGAGCAATTGCTCTGCAGTTGTTACATTATTTCGCGGTATCTCCCCAACCTTAAAAAATTTATTTTAAGAAATTCATGATCAAATTAAAAAGGTATTATTTTATATTTTATGAAGTTGAAAACTGAGCTTTAGGTATGCAAAATATCTAGTGCAAATTATAACTTATAAACAGTATCGCTAGTATAAATTTATATATTCATTTTAATATTCCCTGGACTTGTATTTTGAGTATTCAATATATGTCATATAAGAAATATGATGCTGAAATATGCGACAAGGTTCCTGATTTCATAGCACTTATACTGTAATAGCAGAAAGTCACAACAAATATATTAAAAGTAATTTAAGTTAATGAAAGAACAAATTAGAATCACAAGATTTTTGCAAGTCTCCATAATGAAAATAAAACTTGAAGTGGGGTGAGTGGCTTTGTTACTAGTGAAGGCTTATCTGAGGGGCAGGAACTGATTGAGATGAAAGGTAGAAAGGCTCTTAATGGGTGAACATTGGGAGAGTTACAGAAAGATAGAAAAAATTGAGATAGAAATCAGCTGTATGTTTTAGGGACAAGAAGAAACATTTGGAATTTGGAGAAGTGGGAGGGATACGAGATATGAGTCAATGTATCTACAAAATTCTGAACTGGAGTGATATCACAGCAGGTAGGGCATTTGCCTTGCATGTGACCAACCCGGGTTCGATTCCTCCGTCCCTCTCAGAGATCTCAGCAAGCTACCGAGAGTATCCCGCCCATATGGCAGAGCCTGGCTAGCTCCCCGTGTCGTATTCAATATGCCAAAAACAGTAACAAAAAGTCTCACAATGGAGACGTTACTGGTGCCCTCTTGAGCAAATCGATGAACAACAGGACGACAGTGCTACAGTTGCATCTATACAATTGGCCAAGTGAAAAACTGAGGACTCTTGTCTGAACTCACAAGCATGCTGCATATAAAGGCATAGAAAGTGGTATATAAAGGCACTCTGCTGAGTTAAATAGTCATTCCCAATTATTATTCAGTGGCCGGGTAAGCATAGCCAGCTGCTATAACACATATACTTTGTCTTTCTGCAGTATAGTTTCCGTTGTATAACATTTATTGCTTTTGTGTAAAGTTGATTGTACCTACTATTAAAGCTAACTGATCCAGAGAAAGCAATGTTCTAGCCAACAGACTCTGTGACAATGAATATTTTCATTCCAGGAAGAATGACCAGACTGTCTAAATATATCAATTCTGAAAACAAAATAATTTATTAATAGTTGCACAGAAACTAGAGGCATTCATCTTAGATCATACCAAGAAAATAGTTTGAAAAGCCACCTCAAGGAACATATTCTGAAAATTGAACGTAAAAAGGAAATATGTCTTCAAATATCAAATAAGGTATGCATTTTAATTTTAAAAATATTTATTTCCTTTCCTAAAGCAATTGCATTTGTAATAAAACTCAGTTATCATTCATTGCATATTTGCACAAAGAATATGATCAGGCAAGAAATAAATAAATGAAGTCCAGCTCCATATTAATAAAGTATTCTAGCATTCTTTATCTCTAGAGAAATCTTTCACCTGAATTGAGTTACCAAGAACTCAATTGTTCCCACATTATTTGCTGGTTCTTTCTCAGTCCACATGTCTTCCAAGAACAATTTCTAAAACAAGAATTTCTTGATAACATTTCTAAATTTGAAACCCATCATATTTCTGTTATTTTTCCTTAAGCTATAGTCTAGATTTAACTAATGAGCTTGCCCCCAAATTCACTCTGGCCAATTTTCAATCTTCCATCAATTAAAATTTCATATTCAAATATATTGTCTCTCACACTACCTACCATAACATAGCACTGTAGTACTGTCGTCCTGTTGTTCATTGATTTGCTCAAGCAAGCACCAGTAGCATCTCCATTGTGAGACTTGTTTTTCGTTTTTGGCATATCGAATACACCATGAGTACCTTGCCAGGTTCTGCCGGGCAGGTGGGATACTCTCAGTGGCTTGCCAGGCTCTCCGAGAGGGATGGAGGAATCGAACCCAGGTCAGCCACGTGCAAGGCAAATGCCCTACTCGCTGTGCTTAACATGTATGTCCCAAATCTCTAGATTTTTTAAATTCCATGGTTTTTATATGATACAAATATTCCCATCACCCTCCCACCCTTCCTTCTTTCCTTCATCCCTCCCTACCTTCTATCCTTCCACCTTTCCTCCTTCTCTCTATTACTTTTCTTTTCTTTGTTATTTCTTCTATTTCTTTTTCTACATTTTATTTTTCTTTATTTCCTACTTTTTCTTTCCTGTCTTTTTTCTTTCCTCTCTTCTTTCCTCCCTCTCTCCCTCATTCCCTCTCTCATTTCTCTCCTTTCTTTCATCCCTTCCTTCCTTGCTTCTTTCTTTCTTCCCTTCCTTCCCTTTCTTTCTTTCTTTCTTTCTTTCTTTCTTTCTTTCTTTCTTTCTTTCTTTCTTTCTTTCTTTCTTTCTTTCTTTCTTTCTTTCCTTGCGCCCTTTCTTTTTCTTTCTTTCTTTCTTTCTTTCTTTCTTTCTTTCTTTCTTTCTTTCTTTCTTTCTTTCTTTCTTTCTTTCTTTCTTTCTTTCTTTCTTTCCTTCTTCACTTTTTTCTTTCTTTACTCCTTCCTTTCTTTCCTTCTCTTTCTTCCTTCCTCTCTTTTTTCTTCCTCTCTCTTTCTTCCTTCCTCTCTTCCTCTCTTTCTTTCTTTCTTTCTTTCTTTCTTTCTTTCTTTCTTTCTTTCTTTCTTTCTTTCTTTCTTTCTTTCTTCCTTCCTTCCTTCCTTCCTTCCTTCCTTTCTTTCTTTCTTTCTTTCTTTCTTTCTTTCTTTCTTTCTTTCTTTCTTTCTTTCTTTCTTTCTTTCTTTCTTTCTTTCTTTCTTTTCTTCCTTCCTTCCTTCCTTCCTTTCTTTCTTTCTTTCTTTCTTTCTTTCTTTCTTTCTTTCTTTCTTTCTTTCTTTCTTTCTTTCTTTCTTTCTTTCTTTCTTTCTTTCTTTCTTATTGGAGATTGAATATACAGACTCCTATATTGTAAGACTCTCTACCACATGTATCATATTACAAATGTATGGCATCTAAAATATTATTGTACATGAATAATATAGGGCTGAACCCCAAAACCTGGTGGAGATTGAATACTTATGAATTAGAGACATTTGTGATATTTAAACGTCTAATCAGGTTGCATATTACATACCTGTGTTTGGTTACCTCTTCAGTAACTTTCAGGTGGTTTGCATAATTTTGTTTTGCCTCAAGATCTTCAACATGTATTTTGATATTTATTATGAACTACGTGATGTCTCTAAAACTTAAACTTTTATTATTTTTATTGTGTTTTCTGGTTACCTGCAAACAACTATATAGATCTAATAGCAAATACTAAATACTTAGAATGGTTCTACTGAATTCTTAAAAGACAAATAGAAATTCTTTTAAAAATATTCTCAGGAAACATTGACAAACTCCCTATATATTGATTTCAGAAGCCTCTTTAATGAATCAAAAATAAACAATTTGACCTATATCAAATTAAGATGTTCTGCACTATGAAAGAAACAATGACAAAAACCAAAAGACTTAAATGCTGAATGAAAGAAAATATTCACACACTGTGTAACAAAGGGTCAATATTCAACACATATAAAATTCTCAGAAAACAGCAGTAACAACAAAACAGTGATGGCAGGTCTTAGTCCCCAAATCCATGTTTGTGGATTAGATAAGTTAAAATTTTAAATGTGATCTTAATACTCAAAGTACTATACAAATATAATGAAATCCTGATAAAATTTTAATGGAATTTTATGATGACATAAAAATACAACTAAACTTTGAATGGATGCCCACAATCTCCCTAATAGCTGAGGGAAATGATGGAAAACATTAGGTTTTCTGACTTTATGTAACGCTGTAAATTTGTAGTGATCAAAACAGAATGTAAGTGGAATAAAGGCAGACTCTCAAACATGTGGAATAGAATTGAGTTTCTATAAGGAATAAATCCTAAAAAATATAAAAAGCTAGCGGATTACAAAGGAGTACAATATGGAGATAGTAAAGCCTCTTCAACAAAACTCTGTTAAAAATACTAGTTGTCACATGCAAAAGTATAAATTTGGACCAGTACCTCATACCATGCACAAAAGTTAACTCAAAATATATGAAAAACTTAGGTCTTAGACTGAACTCAACAAAATACATCAAAAAAAGCAGACAGATTTCTCCATATTGGCTTCAATGCTGTCCTCAGTGATTCAACTCCATTGAAAAGTAGATAAAAAACAAAGAGGCAATATCTAGTTCAATAGATTTTTCACTGCAAAAGATAACAGTAAGAATAAAACATGAAGACATATTGGTCATAGAAATAGTACAGGGGTTCTGGTGAACTTGCAGACAGCTGTCCTGGATTCAACCCTACTACTCTGGATGGTCCTCCAAGTCCAACATATGAACTCTGAGTTAAGAGCAAGGAGCAAGCCCTGATCACCAATTGCTGTGACCCAAACATAAAAAACAAAACATTTATCTTAAAAAAAGGAAAACAGCCTGAGAACATTCTTATTAGCAGAAGAAAATATTTTCAAATTACATATGTGAAAAGGGGAGAAATCCAATATATACAAATTGAACATATAAATCCAATATTTATATACATAAACTTAACAAAGCTTAGCAATAAGCAAGATAAGACACTTCACTTGTATCACTTGTAGTACCGTTGATCTTTGATTTGCTCAAGTGGGCACCAGTAATGTCTTTATTTGTCCCTATCTCGAGTTAGTGCAGCCCAATGATATCTGCTTGCTCCAGGAACAGGAAGAGCCTCAAATCCTTCATTCAGGGATTTGACGAAGAAATCTGACCATCTAGTTGGTGGGCAGCCACACGGTCTTCTGACATCCCGTGGAATAGAGTCATTAACAGCTCTAGTCCAGCGGTCGTCTCTGAATCCCATTACATAACCGGCCCATCTGATTTTTGATGCCTAGGCAAACGAGATAGTATCCCTGATTTTTGACCGTCGGCAGAGGTCAGAACTCTGGATTCCTTCTTTCACTTGAGTGAGACATGATATTCCCAGCAGAGCTCTTTTTTTTTTTTTATTGAGTCACCATGTGGAAAGTTACAAAGTTTTCAGGTTTAAATCTCAGTTATACAATGCTGAATACCCATCCCTTCACCAGTGCTCATATTCCACCACCAAGAATCCCAGTATAGCTCCACCTCGCCCCCCCACACCCCTAACCCCCCCACGCCCCTAGCCCCCCAACCCTTAGCCCCCCCGCTGCCTGTGTAACTAATAAATTTCACTTTACTTTCACTTTGATTGCATATAATATTTCAACAAAACTCACTATTATTGTTTGGAGAGTCTCTCCCCTAAAGTCAGACCGAGCAGAGCTCTTTTGATTCCTCTTTGGGATACCCTAATAGCATTCTCATCCTATTTGCGTAGGGCCCAGGTCTCTTAGGCATATGTTAGTGCAGGAAGAACGGTGGAATCAAAAAGATGTACCCAGAATCGGAGGTTCTTCGTTCTCTTAACCACTTCTTTGACGCTCTTGAAGGCATTCCACGCTGCTCTCTTCCTCCTGCGCAGTTCTGACACCAAGTCATTCTTCATGTTGATTTCTTGACCCAGGTACATAGCTGCTGCATTCAGAGATGTTCGTTCCATTGAGAGCAAATGGAGCTTCAGGGACCAATTTGTTTTTTATGAACATCGTCTTGTTGAGTTTCAGCTGCAATCCGACCTTTCCACACTCATGGTCAAAGTTGGCCAGCATTTGTGCCGCTTGGCTAATGTTTGGTGTTATGAGAACGATGTCATCAGCGAAGCGGAGGTGGTGTAATTGCCAACCGTCTATCTTCACTCCCATTCCTTCTCATTCCAGTCGTCGCATGATGTTCTCAAGGGCGGCACTGAAGAGTTTCAGTGAAATGGAATCACCCTGCCGCACCCCTCTCTTTACATCAATGATCATTCCTTGTAGAATGGTGAGATCCTGGTGGTGAATCCACAATACAGCTCTTGGAGGATTTTGATATACTTAGTTTGAATGCCCTGTTTGGCCAGGGCTTCTATGACTGCCTCAGTCTCAACAGAATCGAAGGCCTTCTTTAAGTCGATGAACATTAGACAGAGCGGCATCTTAAACTCTCGCGAAACTTCATTGAGTTTGGTCACTGTGTGGATATGGTCTATCGTGCTAAATCCCCTTCGGAACCCAGCTTGCTCACATGGTTGTCCTTCATCTAGTGTTCTGCCTGTTCTATTCAGGATGACACGAGTGAACAACTTGTAGACGACAGACAGCAGGCAGATTGGGCGATAGTTGCCGATGTTGTGGATGACTCACTTCTTGTACAACAGAACAGTCCTACTGGTTTTCCACTGAGATGGAACCTTGCATTCAGACAGGTAGCATGTGAAAAGTCGAGCCAGTGTATTGATGAGTACTGGCGGCAGATTCTTCAGGTGTTCGGGTCTGACCTTTTCCGGACCAGGTGCTGTTTGCATCTTTACCAGCAAAATGGCGTGTCAGATTTCAGAAGGGAGAATGTTGGGAACGACATATCCCTCTTGGAGAGCCTGGCAAGCTACCAAGTGTATTGAGCCCGCATGGCAGAGCCTAGTAAGCTACCCGTGGTGTATTTGATATGCCAACAACAGTAACAACAATTTGCCTCATTCACCTGTCACCAAAAGAGGCCCCAATACAGCAGAAAAAGAAAGATGAGCAAAGAGAGGCTGAAAATATCTCGGGGACGAACTAGACTACCAAAATGAAGAAAGACTAAAATAATTGTCTGTACTTTCAATGCACGGACACTGGCATCAGAAGCATCCATCGAGGACCTGATCGTGCAAGCGCAGAAGATCAAGTACGACATCATTGGTCTGACCGAAATGAGGAGAAATCAGTTACATCACGCCATATTCAACACTGGAGAAGAATTGTTCCTTGGAACATGCGACAACAGAGGCATTGGTGGCATTGGTGTCCTTGTCAACACGAACTTGGCCATGAGCATTGATTTATTCGAATGCCTAACAACCCAAATCGAACAATTACACTTGAATAGATGTGGCTCACTGCCTGCAATTTCTATCTTCATCGTCTACACACCAACTTCCAACTACGAGGAAGAAGAAATTGAGACTTTCTACATGGAACTGGAGAAGTTCTCTAAAGAAGACCACACCTTCGACAAGATCATTGTTGGTGATTTTAATGCCAAGTTAGATCCGAGAACGTTGCCCAAAGAACTGCACATTGGGAAACATGGCCTAAAATGGAACGATCAGGGTGAGAGACTGTCTGAATTCATCATGTCGACCAAGACCATCCATGGTAACTCACAGTTC
The DNA here is from genome assembly GCF_027595985.1 of Sorex araneus. Taxonomy (NCBI): domain Eukaryota; kingdom Metazoa; phylum Chordata; class Mammalia; order Eulipotyphla; family Soricidae; genus Sorex; species Sorex araneus. Next base: position 190,182,489 of record NC_073302.1, on the reverse strand, counting down.
TAGAAGGCCGAATCTAAACGCTGGACATGGGAGTCTCCCGGTGGACGGTTCCACAATGAAATTGACCACATCATATTCAATCAAAGGTTTTGCCTGACCAATGTCATTGTTGTCCCAAAATTCCAAACGAGATCGGACCACCGTCTCCTTCGTGCAAAATTCTACTTTACAGAGCGGGGAGAAAAGTCTGCAAAATTTAGGTATAAGAAGGCAACTCCTAGAATGACTACCAACTGGGAGCTCTTTGGCACTATTGCAGCAACGTGGGAAGATGCCGTCCTTGACAACATCGACGAGGAATATGATCGACTGGTCAGCACCTCCATGTCTGTGCAAAGAATGCTGAGAGTGAAAAAGCCACAGACAGATGCCTGTCTTCGGAAACTCTTGAGCTCATTTGTCAACGTGGTTTGGCGAGAGCCTCAGGCAATGTCCAAGCTCACAAAGCTGTGCAGAGATGCGATAAAGGAAGACCTCTAAGAGAGAAGAGCAGCCGTGTTGGCCAGTGCAGCAAAAGCCGGGAAAAGTATTGGCAATGCACGCCTGTCCTTCGCCAACTACAAGACCAAGATGACTGCCCTCCGATGTCCCGAAGGATCTATCACATCTTCCAGAAAGGCAATGGAGAGAATTATTCACGACTTCTACTCAGATCTCTTTGACAGCTATGTCTACCTACTCACATACCAAATTCCGAAGATAAGACATAGGGATAAAAATGGAATAGACATTTATCCAAAGAAAGTGCAGATGGCCTACAGGCTCATGGAAAAGTATCCACTATCATTGATTAAGATGGGAATACTAATCAAAATTATAATGTGCCATCACCAAACACCAATGGGTATAGTCTACACCAAAAACACCTAAAATGACAAACGCTGTCCAGAATGTGGAGGAAAGATATTCTCATCCGCACTTGGCTGGGGTGTAATCTAACTGTGTTTTTTTTTTCTTTTTGGGACACACCTGGCGATGCACAGGGGTTACTTCTGGCTCTGCACTCAGGAATCACCCTTATTGGTGCTCAGGGGACCATATGGGATTCTGGGAATTGAACCCGGGTTGGTCCCGTGCAAGCCAAACACCCTACCCACTGTGCTATCACTCCAGCCCCTTACTCTGTTTTTATGGAGAACACTAAAAACTTTTTTTTAAAACAGTGATAGAATTACTATATGATCTAGTAATTTTACACTTGATATCTATCAAAGGAGTACAAAAGCATTGAATTTAAAGAGATATATACATACCTGTGTTCTTTGTGGTGCTGTTTCTAGTAGCCAGCATCCAGAAACAATGCAAAGAAACAAGTGTTCAGAGCAGAGACTCAGCTAAACAAATTAGTATGTATATACATGAACAGTTCGGAATGCTACTCAGCTACAGAAAAAGATGGTAGTTTGCCTTTTTATACAATGTGCATTAATTGGAAGGTGTAATGTTAAGATGTGTCAGAATGAGAAAGATAAATACAGTATGATTTCAATCATGTATGGTATATGACACAAAAGGAATATATTGTCCAAGAAAACAAACCCTAAGATTTGAATACAGACCTGAGGTTACCGAAAGAGTATAGAGTTGAAATGTAGAGCCTGTGGGACAGAGATAGGGAAATATTAGCACTTTGGAGTGCTGTAGTTGGGAAACATTGTACCCTTGAAATATATAAACGTTTTCATACTCTCTTGTTTGTTTTATTTGGGAACATACCTAGCTGTGCTCAGGGTTTCCTCCTGGCTCTGAGCTTAGGGATCACTCCTGGCAAGGCTCAGGGTACTACATAGGGTGCTAGAGATAAAATCTTGGTCAGCTGTGTGTAAGGGAAATGCCTCACCTGCTCTATCTCTCCAGCCCATAAACATCTGTATTCTTATAAAACAATGTCGCTTTAATAAATTATAAATTCCTATGTATAATTTAGTATACATAATATATATTACATATATGAAAGTCTCCACTGTGTTGAGAATGAAGCAGTCATCGACGCCCTAGCCAAACAGGGTGTTCAAACTCAGTACATCAGGAACCTCCTTGAGCTGTATTACAAATTCACCACCAGGATCTCATCATTCTACAAAGAAGTGATCATTGACATAAAGAGAGGGGTTCAGCACGGTGATACCATTTTATCAAAACTCTTCACTGCCACCCTCTCACGTCATGTGACAACTGGAATGGGAAGAAATGGGAGTGAAGATAGACGGTCGGCAACTACACCACCTCCACTTCGCTGATGACATTGTTCTAATAACACCAAACATTAGCCCATTGGCAGGAATGCTGGCTGACTTCGATCATGAGTGTGGAAAGGTCAGACTACAGCTGAATCTCATGAAGACAATGTTCACAAGAAATGAAGTAGTTCCATTTGTTCTCAATGGAATGAACATCTTCAAATGCAGCAGTTATGTGTACCTGGGTCGAGAACTCAACATGACGAACAACCTGGCACCTGAGCTGTGCAGGAGGAAGAAGCACCGTGGAACGTTTTCAACAGCATCAAAGAAGTGGTTAAGAGCATGAAGAACCTCTGGCTCCGGGCACATATTTTCTACTCCATTGTTCTTGCTGAAGTAACATATGCCTCAGAGACCTGGGCCCTACAAAAACAGGATGAGAATGATATTCGGGTCTCCCAAAGAGGAATCGAAAGAGCTATGCTTGGAATATCACATTTCACTCAAGTGAGAGAAGGAATCCAAAGTTCCTACCTTCATTGACGATTGGGAATCAGGGACGCTGCCTCATTTGCCAAGGCATCGAAAATCAGATGGGTCGGACACTTAATGCAATTTGGACACGACCGCTGGACTAGAGCTGTTACTGACTGGATTTCATGGGACGTCAAAAGAACTATGGCTGCCCACCTACAAGATGATAAGACTTCTTTGTCATGACCCTGAACAAACGGTTTGAGACTCTTCATGTTCCTGAAGCGAGCAGACGCCATTGGGCTACACTAGCATGAGACAGGAACAAATGGAGACCTTCCTGGCACCTGCTAGAGCAAATCGAAGATCAACGGGATGACAAGAGATACAATATATATTATATATATAAAAGTCTCCACTGTGCCACTCATCCTTATCTTGATAACTTAAATCTTATTCTGCTAACTTATTGATCATTTAATATCTAATCCTAGTTTAATTTTCAAAATTTAAATATCAATGTGATAAAAATAGCATATTGAACAACAAGCATTAAAATGATACATAAATTTTGTTAAAAGGTAAAATAATAGTACTGCAATATTTCAAGAGAAGCAATGTGTGCTCAGAATTTTATGACTACATTTAGCTATTTCTATCAAAAATATATGTCAAAATTGAACACCGTATATATTATTTTCCCCTTAGAAATTAATCAGTAATAAACATCATTTATTTTTTGTGAAAACTACATATTACTTTCATTGATTGTTTTCATTCAAAGTTATTTAATAGTGATTTCACAAGCACAGATATGAGAGTTTGCCATTTTGTAGTGCTGATAGAATTTCTATGTAAACTAAATTAACTCAGTGGAAATAATGTGTTCTGAGTGTATGTAATTTATCTTTTTCTCTGAACGTAAGTAATAAGAAAATGGTACTTTGTGACAAAAATAATGGGACACACACTGATTAATATCAAGAAACTAAGGTCCTAGCTGCATCTCAATTTATTCACATACCACACTTGAAATTACTACAAAATAGATAACCATGAAAAATTTTCTAAAGAGAAAGAGAAACCAAGAGATACAATATTTGAATGAGGCAAAATACAGCAATGAATGAATAAGATAAATACAAGTGGAAATTATAATTTAGTATTTCATGGGCTGAAAAGTCCACAAATGTCTTGAGCCTGACTATGAATGGCTTCTGAAAAGATTTTCTAAATTAGGTAACATTTTCAGTTACTTAATGAAGTGAAAGTAATTTAAGGAGGGAAATTTAAAAGGGAAATGACAAGGACTAAAAAGATAATCCAGCGGAAAAATTTTGCCTTATATATGGCCAACCCATGTTTGATTCTTGACACCACTTGTGATTCCCCCAAGCACTGTCAGAAATTATTTCAGAGCGCAGAACCAGGAGTAAGCCCTTAACACAGTCAAGTGTGGTCCCCTAATCTCTCTAAAAAGGAGAAATAATGATTTTCATAGAAGGAAGTGAATTAAGCTATGAATTGTCACTATTTTGTGAAAATCAGTCAACTTAAATGGTTTGAAGTAGAGGGAATTCATAATATTGTGGTAAAATTAGGTAGAAATAAGGCAAGGTGTGGTGTTGGAATGATTAGTATTACCATTAGTGGTATTGTAAATCACAGAACTTCAATAAAGATTTTAAAAAGAATAAAAAGATTGGGATATATAATAGAATTTAAATGGAAGACTGCTAAGTTTTCTGAGTTGACAAATAATATAATATAGATTGAATATTTTGTAATTTAGTTTTATTTTACTGTCTTGAGAATTAATGAAAGGGCCTCACTAAGGCGGGAAAGAAATAATACATTCTCCTCTGGGGTATAAACTCTGAGAACCATTAGGAAGGTAGAAAGGAAAGACACAACAAAAAATGAACCACAAAAATTTGGCAAGGGACTGATTTTTCAGGGTGAGGACTAGAAGGTGTCAAATATAATTATAAGGTTCCCAGAGAGAAGGATGATAATGAATAAATGGAAATGGGGCTTGTCAAACAGATAAGATGCTTCAGGGCAAGAGGCACTGGGCACAGTTTTGATTAGAGTTTTGATAAATGGAAATGTCACAAAATCCAAATCACAGTTTGGACTGTTGTAAGTGCCAAAAGTTGCTGGAATGTTCCTTACCTTAGTAGTTTTACTTTTTCAAAAAGTGTATGTAAGTCGAATTTAACACTTTCAGAAAACTATTCTGGGGATATTAATAACCTCGAGAAATATAATTTCTCACTAAGTTTAAACCACCAAGAATCCTACTAATTGACCAAAATGAGATTAAATCAATTAAGACAGAAAGCAAAAACTATATATTAGAAATTCTGAATAGTTTATACTTGCCTGTCTATAATCAAATAGCACCCCATTGTATATTAGGGATATGTAATATACATATATATATTTATGTTTATATTTACACATTAATATTTTAAGTATATATGCATATAAATATATAAAAAGTATTACAGCTAAATTATTTTTAACAAAAATAACTAAAGCAACTTTTGAAAACCTCAGGATTACCTGAGAAATTTTTTTGTTGTGAGTAGAAAGACATATACAGATAAATACCTAATATGAGCAGTATGAAAGATTAAAAATTTCAGTATAGGGGCTGGAGCTATAGCACAGCAGATAAGGTACTTGCTGACCCAGGTTCGATTGCCAGCGCCCCATATGGTCCCCCCCAAGCACCGCCAGGAATAATTCCTGAGTGCATGAGCCAGCAGTAACCTCTGCGCATCCCCAGATGAGACCCAAAAAGCAAAAAATAAAAATTCTGTATAGTAAATTTGGGCACAAAAGAAGCATTCTTCATGGATTATTTTTTAAGTAGAATAATTGAAAACCTAGAAACACACCACGACAATTTAATTTGTTCACTCACTTAAAATGTATCCAAGATTGATTCACATAGGAAAACCAGGAAGCATAGGAAAGGTAATTTTTCTTAAGTGGCACTGTTTTTGGTATTCATCCAGACGAACTTCCTATTGCATACCTTCCATCTTGCCTAAGGCTAAAGGATGTTGCTTCCTGTGGGTGAGTAGGACCTCAAGCATCTCTTCCCTTTGCCCATCTTTCTGACCACCATTCTGTCTAGAACAGCTGTATATTTTAGCTGTCACTTGTGTCATTTTCTCCACTTCTCTACAACCTTATTTTTGACGCCTGCACTTCATAATGCTTGTATTTCACCATCCTCATGAATGTTTTGTACCTCTTTCATATATCATATTAATGTACTTACAACTGATTAAAACTATAGAATGAATCAATATTTTTTAATCACCTTTCCTACAGCTTCGAAAGTTATTGTTCAGGCCATTGCTAACACCTACTAAGGTGTTGGACAAGTATATCTGACCTATCAGATACTTAATTAGAAAAATCCTTTGTGGATGTGTATTTAAAGTTTGACACAGAATATGTCAGAATAGCTATATTCTGGTTAATGGAAGCTAACATTTGGGAACTTACTGTGACCATAGTTTGATATAATTAATGAAAAATAACTGATATAATTAACCAATATAATTAATGATATAATTAATGAAAATATCTTCAACATAATTTATAGCACAAAAGTTCGGGACAAAAAATACAACCAGATTTGATATAAATATCCACATACACTAATTCAGAAATAAAAAGTCAATACCATTAGATAATCTGTAGGGAGAAATTCTTATGGGTTTTAAAATTGATTAAAGCTATACTTACAATAAACTATAAATAAAGTTACAAAAAAAGAATCTTAATTTTTTTGCCTATTTTTATTTCTTATTTTATTTTTTTATGTATTTTAATTAATTTTTTTATTGAATCACCATGTGGAAAGTTACAAAGCTTTCAGGTTTAAGTCTCAGTTATAAAATGCTCGAACACCCATCCCTTCACCAGTACACATATTCCACCACCAAGAATCACAGTATACCTCCCCCCCGGCCCCCACCTCCCCAGCCGGGGAGGGCCTGTGTAACTGATAAATTTCACTTTACTTTGATTACATTCAATATTTCAATAAAAAACTCACTATTATTGTTTGGAGTCTCTCCCCCCAAAGTCGGACCTGCTGAAAAGGAAGCATTTGATAATTTGTTTTCCATTGCTGAGAATGAAGAGATGTGAGGTCGAGTGGCCACAATAGTGGCTGCACGGTTTTGGATTTCTGTATTTTAGTATTTTAGTAACTAAGTCCAGAGAAATATCTGCCAGAAATTGCATCGTTGCAAGCTTGTACCTCTCTGGTACTTTATATTCCACATATAGTGCAATCTTTCTATGTCTGTCTCTTTCTGGCTCATTTCACTCAACATGATACTTTCCATGTTGACCACTTATATGCAAATTTCATGACTTCATCTTTTCTGACAGCTGCATAGTATTCCATTGTGTAGATGTACCAAAGTTTCTTTAACCAGTCTGGGGCATTCTGTTTTGGGGCACTCTGTTTTTTTCCAGATTGTGGCTGTTGTAAACAGTGCTGCAATGTGTAGGATAACATAGCCTCAGGTAGTTTAGGTTTATTGGGTTACTCCCATTACAGTGCTCCTATTCCTCTTTGTTTATTTGTAGCTTCTTTCTTAGTGTTCTGTTGACTTGTAAATAATGTTTTTCTCTTCTCCTTGAGTCCTTTGCATAGTTTATTCAGAGGAAGTCCTTTTTGTATGGACAAAGAAAGACATTTATTAATATGCCTTTGCAATTGGAATTTAATTGGCTTTGAATATTATTAATTCCCGGGCATCTGCTTTCTTGACTGTAGCCTTGGTTGCCCTCAGTCCCTCTAAAAGGCAGGGCCCCAATGTGGGACGAGAAGGACCCAGGGCAAGCGGTAAGTTATGTGCTACCCTGGCATCGAGATGGGCCTGGCCAAAGTGCCTCATTCTTAACTATAAGTTAAGAGTTTGATCATGGGCAAGTGCTGTCATGATCTTAAAGTAATGACGAGACTAGGACCCTGCTAGCCATAGGAAAGACTAATCTGGCCTGAGCACTGTAGTCTGAGATTGAGATGGCCCCAGGAGAGCAATTCTAAAAGCTTAATGCATCTCTTGCTATGCCCATACAAAACGATTAATATTATGAATGCTTATATGTTTGTTGGACAAGGAGAGGAGAAACACAACCATGGGATTTCATCATTGGATGGGTCCTGCTGAAAAAGTATCTGTCCTAGAGAATAGGTGTTCTGCTATCGTTATTGAACTTTTTGTGCCTAGCATTTTATTTTATGGTCAAAATCTGTCCTAAACAAAAAGGGGGGAGATGTTGGAATATTTTCCCCTTTTCAGCTGCCTTCTGGAAATAATTTCAGAGGCAGTTTCCCTTTTCTCACAAGAAGCCTGGCTGGTCTTTGACATGCAGATTTTAGGTGCTAGCCAGGCCTGACTTGACATTGTAGATTCCAGGTTCTGGCCTAGCCTAGTCTTTGAGATGTAAATCCGAGTGCTTTCAGCCCAAGGAAGGCTTCAGTTTGGGTTTTGTATCTTCTTTCCGGGGCCTAGATTAATGGCCTGCAGATACAAGAGAATAATGTTGCCTCAATGTTCTTCCTGTAACATCTTTTGGTGCCTTTGGTGACGTCAATGTATTGCACCCTTTGGAAGTGCCATGAGGAGTAAAAGGGGTTCAGAGAGAGATACAAGAGAGGAGAGGCTAGAGAAGGAGGCGGCGGTAGATCCAGAAAGAGGCCGGAGCTGGGAGTGCGGGAGATGGAAGATTAAAGATTGAATAAACGGTAACTAATCAGCAACCAGCATGGTCCTCGTTCTTCCTTCGCCTTTCCTTGACCACCAGCCGTCCCGATCCAGTCCACACACTGCGGTTCCAGGGCACCGAACGTGGGCGGTGAAACAGAGCCGCCTGGAGAGCCCGCGAGTGCACTCGCCCCTCTGCGAGCTTTAGTTTTTCACAGCAATGAACATAGAAATGCAGATGTCATTTCTACTATACCTTTTTGCCTCTTTGGGATATATTCCCAGGAGTTGTATTGATAGGTTGTAAAAAACTAAAGCACGCCGAGGGGTCAAGGGCAGGCGATGGAAGAAAGAAGGCCAAACTGGTTGCTCTATCAGTTTATTTCATTTTCTCTCTGTTTCTCTCCCGGTTCTGATCTCTCTCTAGATCTCTGGATCTGGCCCTCTCCCCCACTCTTACTGCCTAGTTAAATCCCACCAGCATGAGGGGCTTGGGGCGTACACATAGGTGTGGTCACAATCAATAGGGTAAGGTTCCTTTCCCTCAGGGGATGCTTCTCCTAGGATTGACTATCTTTCAGCAGGAGGATCCAGCCAAGGGTGGAGTCCCATGAATGTGTTTCTCCTCTCCTCAACCAGTAAACATATAAGAATTCATAATATTAATCATTTTGTATGGACACAATAAGAAATGCATTAAAGCTTATAGAATTGCTCTCCTGGGGCCATCTCGATCTCAGACTACAGTGCTCAAGCCGGATCAGTCTTTCCTATCCCTAGCAGAGTCCTAGTCTCATCATTACTTTTGGATCATGACAGCATTTGTCTATGATCAAGCTCTTAAATTACTAGTTAAGAATTAGGCACTTTTGCCAGCCCCATCTCGATGCCAGGGTAGCACATAACTCACCGCTTGTCCTGGATTCGTACCGTCTCTCGTCGGGAACCTGCTTTTGGGGTGCTAGGAACTGAGGGCAACTAAGGCTTAAGTGGAGAAAGCAGATGCCCGGGAATGAATAATATTTGAAGCCAATTTAGTCCCAAGTTACAAAAGCATAATATTGTCTTCTCGTGTCTATACACAAAGGACATTGCTTTAAAGTAAATTATTCAAAAGGCATAAGTTGAGGAGAACGGCAATATTAACTTATAAGTTCAGTATCCTAGGAAGGTCTGACCTTACAAATTAGCAGAGTCAGATTATGGGGAGAAGCTGATTAACTCTTTTTGGGGAAGAGAGCACAGAGAAGTGATTTCAGCTACACAAAGGGATGGGAGATATTCGGGAACACCTTGATGGGTGTGACTGGGGTAAGCCTAAACTCCGGGAAAAACTGAGACAAACTCCTTATGGCAAAGGGGGGAGAGGACAAAGTAATGTCATCCCACATTGGGTCAAATGGAAGCTCAATTTCTAATTTTTTGGGAATTATCCATATTGTTTTCCAAAAGGGCTGAACCAGTCAGCATTCCCACCAGCAGTGAAGAAGTGTCCCTTTCTCCCCACATCCACGCCAACACCGGTTGCTTTTGTTTTTTGGGATGTGGGCCAGTCTCTGTGGTGTGAAATGATATCTCATTGTTGTTTTGATCTGCATCTCCCTGATGATTAGTGATGTTGGACATTTTCTCATGTGCCTCTGAGCCATTCGGATTTCTTCTTTGGAAAAGTTTCTGTTCATTTCATCACCCCATTTTTTGATCGTGTTGGCAGTTTTCTTCCTGTGGAGTTCAACCAGTGCATTGTATATCCTTCATATCAACCCTTTATCGGATGGGTACTGCGTAAATATCCTTTTCCATTCTGTAGATTGTCTTTGTATTTTGGTCACTGTTTCTTTTGAGGTGCTGAAGCTTCTTAGTTCGAGACAGTCCCATTTATTTATCTTTGTTTTCACTTGCTTGGCCAAGAATCCTAATTCATGAGTGCTCAGCTCCATACCAGAATAAAGTAAAACCCCAGATGAAAATGGATATAAAATTCTTAGAGCATCTTTTTTCAGTTTTCCACATTAGCTTCAGAATACCACCTCATGACTACTGACTGTATAACAAAATGTAGAAAGCTCTCATAGGGACATTTGGGAGGGGGGCAATCCACCTATATTTATATTTATATCTGTACTGGAAAATCCCTGAGAAGTTCAATAAAGAGTTTGTATTAAGATTAAAGAATATTAGGCAATTTAGAGTCAAAATTGAATGTTGCTTAATATGATATAAAAGTCTCTTCTGAGAGTCGTCCAAATTGTTTTCCAGAAGGGCTGAACCAGTCGGCATTCCCACCAGCAGTGAAGAAGGGTCCCTTTCTCCCCACATCCTCTCCAACAGCGGTTGCTTTTGTTCTTTTGGATGTGTGCTAGTCTCTGTGGTGTGAGGTGGTATCTCAAAGTTGTTTTGATCTGCATCTCTCTGATGATTAGTGATGCAGAACACTTTTTCATGTGCCTTTTGGCCATTCGTATTTCTTCCTTGGTAAAGTATCAGAAGGCTAGTGGCTAGTTTGAGCAGCATACTTTGAAAGTTTCTAGTTGCCAGACTGTTTAATGTTAGCAATTTTCCTTTATTTTTATGCTATTCACAAGGTCAGGACAGGAAATGCAAGGACCTAAAATACAGAGCACTACAGACACTAACACAAAACACATATACTTTCCCGTCCCCCCTGTATTTAACATTGTGGTTTACAAAGTTGTTCAGATGATTTGTTATAGACATCCATCTTTCAACACCAATCCCATCACCACTGTCACCTCTCGTCCACTATTATCTCCGTCTCCCCAACCAACACTCAAGTCTGTCCCTGAAGCAGGCCTACAGTAATTTACTTTATATTGCTTGTTACACTAATGGTTAATGGAATTATTAAAAACATTTCTGTAGAAGACTTGTGAAAGTTGTTATATCTCATCATGAACATTAACTCGTTGTGTGAGGGTTTACTAAACTGTTGCTGCAAGTTAAGCCTCCTGTGTTAATGCTTTGTTAGTCAAGATTGGTTGGCTTCTGTGTTACATGTCCTCCAATCTGGTGTGTTATTACTAAGATCTCAGTGTTGTAGAGTTTGGAGACATCCTACACTCTCCAGAAAAATCCAGAATATTTCACGGGGCAGTCTGAGTTTCAGCCCTGAGGCAATAGAGTCTGGCCAGAGGCATGACTGTGGCTTTGGGTGTGGGGATGGCTTCTGGGGCTTCTATAGGGCAGCAGCTAGCCCACCTCCTCCTGAGATCACCCCAGTGGTCTCAGCTGTAAATGGGTGTCTAAGAAATGTTAGAGGCTAGTTGATATCTTTTTTTTTAATAAAAATTTTATTTTATTAAAAAAAAAAGTCTCTTCTGATAAAAACAAATTTAAAGTATGGATCATAAGAAAGCCAAAACCAACTATTCAAAAATTCACGTTTTTTAAAAATAAGATTTCATTTTATCTTGGGAACATTAAAGTTACGTAGGGCCAGGAGAGATAGTGTAGTGGTAGGGCTCTTGCTTTGGAAACAGACAATCTAGGTTTGATCCCTGACATTACATTTGGACCCTTACATCCCACCAGGATATATAGGATATATATTAGGATAGAGATAAGAGTGAACCCTGACAGAGAGAGAGAGAGAGAGAGAGAGAGAGAGAGAGAGAGAAAGAGAGAGAGAGAGAGAGAGAGAGAGAGAGAGAGAGAGAGAGAGAGAGAGAGAGAGAGAGAGAAGTGAGTACTATAGAGGGAGGCTGGGCTGAAGATGTGAAAGGAAACTGGACATTGGTGGTGGGAAATATGCACTGGTGAAGGGACAGGTGTCAGAACATTATATGACCCAATCACGAACTACTTTGTAACTGTATATCTCATGGTGATTCGGAATTTAAAAATTAAAAGAAAGCAAAAGAGTGAGTCCTAAGCAGAGTTGGCTTTGGCCCCAGACAAACCAATTAACAATAAAACAAAATAAGGTTATAAAAATGTTACTTACAAACCTAATATATATTAAATATTTAAAACAAAAATAAGTTTAGATTTGCTGTTTCTTTTAACAAATTCTGATATTTTTGTCACTGTTACATGTCCTTTCATGTCTTCAAATAATTTGATTGGTTATAAATTGATTCTCTCCATTGAGTGTTTTTTACCATCTCTTAATTTGTCCTAGCATGTTTGGATTGCTGCAATGTCTTGCAAATATCTGTTATTAAACCTAAATACCCATAGAAATTTTCAAGTTTCTCCTATCTAGCTCATACATCTGATCACAAAGTCCCAAATATTGAGCTAAATATTGTGGGGAGATAATAATCAAATTTATCTGTGCAAGTACTAATTTGTTCTATCTACCCCCCACTTAGATAATTGTATGCTTCTAAATTAAATTTATATGAAATTATTACATATATTTTTGACGATTTTCACTGCTACTTATACAATAATTACTGATTTTTGAATATTTCTGTTAATGTTTACTGTTAATGTTTAGGATCCAACTCTAATTGGATCCTAAAGCATGAGGAGTGGGTGCTCCCCTCCTCTCCTCGAGGGGCCTCGAGGGGCCTCGAGGGCGGGTGCTCTGTGTTCCCCAGCAGCCTCCAGTGAGGGCAGCTGACCCCGGCCATGGATTTGGATTTAGTTTCATATGCTGCTTCTAACTAGGCATTTTGTTGAAGTAGATTTTAGTTTGATGTAGCCTTCTAAGTATGCTTTATTATTTACTTTCATATATATCCTTTACTAAACCAGCAGATCTTGTTCTGCTAGAGTAGTGAACCTTACTAATAATCGTTAATTTTTTTTTTCCTGAATACATTGAACTAAATCCAAACTGTTTACAGAATTTCCTAAGACCACAGGACATTAAGGACCAATAGCATCTGTGCCAGAGATGTACTGTTATTTGCGGTTAGAGTTGGTCTTCCCAGCTAATAACAGTACGACCCTTCATACCTCAGTGCTTAGAAGCATCTCCCTCCTGAGCTGGAGGGGAGGGGATCGTCGGATAGTCCCAGTTACCATGCTGAATGTACGTTATTCCTCTTACGATGATCGCTTAACTTCCCATTGGTCGTCCCAGAGAGACTGCCTCATGTAGCTCAGCAATTCCTGTACTTTACATACAGGAAAGTTCCAGAAACTTTTAAGAAAAAATTCCGAAAGACTTAAAAGCAATGGTGCTGAATACCTTTTTTTTTTTTAAGCCACAATTTCATTGTCGTAGTCAAAATAGGATTATCTAGTGATTTTTTTTTATTAGCAACCTCAAGTATAACTGAAACTGGAATAAGTGTTTATTTTCTATTAATAAAAATGAATTTTGACAAAAAAATTCTCTATATTCTTGGAGTTTTTCTAATAACAATTGAAACACAATTTCTTGCTATAATAATTACCATTAGGGAACACATTAACACCTTTTTTCAGGTTAGTGGAGTGAACGGGCGCCATCCCATCTGCGCCTGCACCCCCGGGCTCCCCCCTCCCCCGCGCCGTCTTCCTCGGACCCTGGCTCCACCTTCCCTGAGCACCGCCCATCTAGACCCTCACCACCTTCCAGCGCCGGCCCACTGCTCTGCTCCCCTTTTCAGGTTAGTGGAGTGAACGGGCGCCATCCCATCTGCAGTCACACAGCCACATTTTGTTAGTGGGCGTGGTCTCAGCATAGTGGGCGTGGCTTCGAAAAGTGGGCGTGGCCTCCTCCTGTGCGGCAGCCGCTGGCCGCAGTTATTTTTTTTTTAAATACCAAGCAATTATTTGGTACATCTCAAGATTCATCACCTATATCCCTGATTATCATTTTCGAGGGGCTTAAAATACTTCCTAAATACGTTCCAAGCTAATTCCAAATTTCAAAAACTACCAATGAGTAGAAGCAGCTATTCAAGCCAAACCTAACAGACCTCACTCTCAAATAGTGTTGCTTGAACTTTCACATAAATAATAGAGGAACATCAGAGAGGGACATCTTCTAGAGGGAGTACAGAAAAAATTGATCACCACTGACCAAGCCCATTTAGAATCCTTTTCCACAACCAGAGGTCAACTTTAAGGCCCCTTTGCCATACTACCACAGCAATATGAAGAAACAGCGCAAATCCCCGCCACAAGGGGAGGACAAAGAAAAAAGTCTTGATGCATCACTAGACCTTACCTACAAACTGGACCTCTCTGATAAAGAATTCAGAGCTGAAATCCTCAAGATGTTCAATCAACTCAATCGAAAGTTTGACAAGCTATTTGTTACATTAAAGGCGGACCTCACAGAAACGATACAACAGACAGCTGAGAAATTACGGGAAGAAATGAGAACAGAAAGAAAAAACCTACAGAAGGAAATCTCACAAATTAAGGATTCCGTAGATGAATTAAAAATCTCAGTGGGTGCCCTCAACAATAGAATGACTGCAGCAGAGGACAGAATCAGTGAACTTGAAGATCAGCTCCAGGAAGCCTATAGGCAACAACAATCAATGGGGAGAGACCTCAAAATAGCTCTAGGCAGAATTAGAGTACTAGGGGATGAATTCAAGAGGAACAACATTAGAATCATTGGACTACCAGAACCACAGGGAACCAACCCCAATGAAAAAGCCACAGTCAAAAAAATCATTGCTGAAAAATTCCCAGAGCTGGACAATACAGACATCCACATTCAAGGAGCCAGAAGGGTACCAGCTAAAAGAGACCCTAACAGAAACACTCCAAGACATATCATAGTTAGGATGATGGACGCAACAGATAGAGACACATTACTGCAAGCCGCAAGGTCCAAGAAGGAAATCACATACAATGGAGCACCCCTTAGGTTCACAGCAGACCTATCGGAGGAAACCCTTCAAGCTCGAAGGCAGTGGTGGGATATAGTGAAAAAACTCAATGAGATGAATGCTTCACCAAGAATACTTTATCCGGCCAAACTCTCATTCAAACTCGAAGGAATTATACACTATTTTGGGGATAAACAACAACTCAGGAACTTCATAGACTCTAAACCAAACCTAAAAGAAGGTCTAAAGGGGCTACTATAAGACAAGAAAAACCCCTACAAGCACAACAAATATTTACAGAAAGATGGCACAAAACTCTATGACAATAATCTCTCTCAATGTCAATGGTCTTGATTCACCAATTAAGAGACACAGACTGGCAAAATGGATTCAGAGACTCAACCCAACATTCTGCTGCCTGCAAGAAACACATCTGAATAGCCAGAACAAACACAGACTCAAAGTCAAAGGATGGAAAACAATTCTGCAAGCAAACAACTCCCTCAAAAAAGCTGGGGTGGCTTTACTAGTATCAGACAACATAGACTTCAGGTTGAAAAAGATTAGAAGGGATAGTGAAGGACACTTTTTATTAATCAAGGGATATGTACAGCAGGAAGAAATCACACTCCTAAACGTGTATGCACCCAATGAGGGGCCAGCTAAATACTTACAACAGCTGCTAACAGACCTTAAGAAGGACATTGTGGGCAACACGATAGTAGTTGGAGACTTCAACACCGCCCTATCACCTCTGGACAGATCAAGAAGATTAAAACTCACCAAGGAAATAATGACTTTGAAGGAAGAAATAGAAGAGAGAGGGCTAATAGATCTATACAGGGCTCTATATCCAAAAAAAAAAAAAAAAGGGATTACACTTTCTTTTCCAGCGCACATGAAACATTTTCCAGAATAGACCATGCACTGGGACACGCAACATACCTCAACAGAATCAACAAAATAGACGTTGTACCAGCTATTTTTTCAGACCATGATGCACTGAAAATAGAAGTTAATCATGGTCAGATGCAGAAAAATGAATCAAACACCTGGAAATTAAATAGCTCGATGTTGAACAATGAGTGGGTCAGGAAGGAAATCAAGGAGGAAATCAAAAGTTACCTGGAAACAAATGAGAATGAAGACACGAGCTATCAGAACCTGTGGGATGCAGCTAAAGCCGTTTTAAGGGGAAATTTTATAGCTCTGCAAGCATATCTCAGGAAGGAAGAAAGAGCCCACATAAATAACTTGACTTCACAGCTCAAGACCTTAGAAAAGGACCAACAAAAGAAGCCCAAACCAGGCAGAAGGAAAAAGATAATAAAACTTAGAGCAGAAATTAACGACATGGAAACCCAAAAGACAATTCGAAAGATCAATGAAACCAAGAGCTGGTTTTTTGAAAAAATAAATAAGATTGATAAACCACTAGCAAGACTCACAAAGAAAGAGAGAGAACACTTATAAGTCGAATCAGAAATGAAAAGGGGGACATCGCAACAGAAACCAATGAAATTCAAAAGATCATCAGAGACAACTTTGAAAATCTGTATGCCACGAAACAAGAGAACCTAGAAGAAATGGATAAATTCCTGGATTCCTATAATCTCCCAAGGCTGAACCAAGAAGACCTGGAGTTCCTGAATAGTCCTATTAACATCAAGGAAATTGAAACGGTAATCAAAAGACTTCCCAAGAACAAAAGCCCAGGCCCAGACGGATTCACTAGCAAATTCTTCCAAACATTTAAAGAGGACCTATTGCCAGTTCTTCTCAAGCTTTTCCGGGAAATTGCAGAAACAGAAACCCTCCCAAACAGTTTCTATGAGGCTCACATCTCCCTAATACCAAAAACAAACAAGGACACCACAAAAAATTAAACTACAGGCCAATATCCCTGATGAACACAGATGCGAAGATTCTCAACAAAATATTAGCAAACCGAATTCAACAACTCATCAAAAAGATCATACACCACGACCAAGTGGGATTCATCCCAGGGATGCAAGGATGGTTTAACATCCGGAAATCAATCAACATAATCCATCATATCAACAAAAGAAAAGATAAAAATCTTATAATCATATCAATAGATGCAGAGAAAGCATTTGACAAGATCCAGCACCCCTTTATGATGAAAACTCTCGCCAAAATGGGTATAGAAGGGACCTTCCTCAATATAGTCAAAGCCATCTACCACAAGCCTACGGCAAGAATCATCCTCAATGGGGAAAAACTAAGACCCTTCCCTCTGAGAACAGGGAAAAGACAAGGATGCCCACTCTCTACTCTTCTGTTCAATATAGTACTGGAAGTACTTGCAATAGCGATTAGGCAAGAAAAAGATATTAAGGGCATTCAGGTAGGAAAAGAAGAAATCAAGCTCTCACTGTTCGCTGATGATATGATATTATACTTAGAAAACCCTAAAACCTCTACCAAGAAACTCCTAGAAACAATAGACTCGTATAGTAAAGTTGCAGGCTATAAAATCAATACCCAAAAGTCCATGGCTTTCTTATATGCAAATAGTGAGAGAGAAGAAAGAGACATGATAAAAGCTATCCCGTTCACAATTGTGCCTCAAAAAATCAAATACCTTGGAATCAGCTTAACTAAGGAGGTAAAGGACTTGTATAATGAAAACTACAAAACGCTACTTCAGGAAATAAAAGAAGACATGAGGAAATGGAAAAATATCCCCTGCTCATGGATTAGAAGAATTAATATTGTCAAGATGGCAATTCTCCCCAAAGCATTGTACAAATTCAATGCGATCCCTATAGGGATACCCTTGTCATTCTTCAAAGAAATGGAGCAAGCACTCCTGAAATTCATATGGAACAATAAGCCCCCACGAATAGCTAAAGCAATTTTTGGGAAAAAGAAAATGGGAGGAATCAACCTCCCCAACTTCCAACTCTACTACAAAGCGGTAGTCATTAAAACAGCTTGGTACTGGAACAAAGGCAGAGCGGCAGACCAATGGAACAGGGTTGAATACTCTGACACATCCCCCCAAATATATGACCATCTAATCTTTGATAAGGGAGCAAAAAAGGCGAAGTGGAGCAAGGAAAGCATGTTTAACAAATTGTGCTGGCAAAACTGAACAGCTACATGCAAAAAAATGGGCTTAGACCTCCACCTATCACCATGTACAAAAGTCAGATCAAAATGTATTAAGGACCTCAACATCAGACCAGAATCCCTAAGGTACATTGAAGACAAGGTCGGCAAAACCCTCCACGACATTGAAGCCAAAGGTATCTTCAAAGCTGACATGCCACTGGCCAAGCAAGTGAAAACAGAGATAAATGAATGGGACTATCTCAAACTAAGAAGCTTCTGCACCTCAAGAGAAACAGGGGAGAAAGGGACCCTTCTACACTGCTGGTGGGAATGCCGACTGGTTCAGCCCTTCTGGAAAACAATTTGGACGACTCTCAAAAAATTAGATATTGAATTCCCATTTGACCCAGCAATACCACTGCTGGGAATATATCCCAGAGAGGCAAAAAAGTACAATCGAAACAACATCTGCACATGTATGTTCATCGCAGCACTGTTTACAATAGCCAGAATCTGGAAAAAACCCGAATGCCCCAGAACGGATGGCTGATTGAGGAAACTTTGGTACATCTATACAATGGAATACTATGCAGCTGTTAGAAAAAAGGAGGTCAAGAATTTTGTAGTCAAGTGGATGGGCATGAAAAGTTTCATGCTGAGTGAAATGAGTCAGAAAGAGAGAGACAGACATAGAAAGATTGCACTCATCTATGGTATATAGAATAACAGAGTGGGAGACTAACACCCAAGAACTGTAGAAATAAGTACCAGGAGGTTGACTCCATGGCTTCGAGGCTGGCCTCACGTTCCGGGGAAAGGTCAACTCAGAGAAGCGATCACCAACTACATTGTAGTCGAAGGCCATGTGGGGGAAGGGAGTTGCGGGCTGAATGAGGGCTAGAGACTGAGCACAGCGGCCACTCAACACCTTTATTGCAAACCACAACAGCTAATTAGAGAGAGAAAACAGAAGGGAATGCCTTGCCACAGTGGCAGGGTGGGGTGGGGGGGAGATGGGATTGGGGAGGGTGGGAGGGACACTGGGTTTACGGGTGGTGGAGAATGGGCACTGGTGAAGGGATGGGTTCCCAAACTTAGTATGAGGGAAGTATAAGCACAAAAGTGTATAAATCTGTAACTGTACCCTCACGGTGATTCTCTAATTAAAAATAAATAAATTAAAAAAAAAAAGAGAAACAGTGACCAAAGTACAAAGACAATCTACAGAATGGGAAAGGATATTTATGCAGTACCCATCTGATAAAGGGTTGATAACAAGGATATACAATGCACTGGTTGAACTGCACAAGAAGAAAACTGCCAACCCGATCAAAAAATGGGGTGATGAAATGAACAGAAGCTTTCCTAAAGAAGAAATCCGAATGGCTCAGAGGCACATGAGAAAATGTTCCACATCACTAATCATCAGGGAAATGCAGATCAAAACAACCATGAGATATCATCTCACACCACAGAGACTGGCCCACATCCCAAAAAACAAAAGCAACCAGTGTTGGCGGGGATGCGGGGAGAAAGGGACTCTTCTTCACTGCTGGTGGGAATGCCGACAGGTTCAGCCCTTTTGGAAAACAATTTGGACGATTCTCAAAAAATTAGAAATTGAGCTTCCATTTGACCCAGCAATACCACTCCTGGGAATATATCCCGGAGAGGCAAAAAGGTATAGTAGAGATGGCATATGTATTTCTATGTTCATTGCAGCACTGTTTACAATAGCCAGAATCTGGAAAAAATCGGAGTGTCCCCAAACAGATGACTGGTTAAAGAAACTCTGGTACATCTACACAATGGAATACTATGTAGCTGTCAGAAAACATGAAGTCATGAAATTTGCATATAAATGGATCAACATGGAAAGTATCATGTTGAGTGAAATGAATCAGAAAGAAAGAGACAGACATAGAAAGATTGCACTCATATGTGGAATATAATGTAACTGAGAAGTACAAGTTGGCAACGATGCAACTTCTGGCAGATATCTCTCTGGACTTAGTTACTAAAATACTAAATTACAGAAACCCAAAACTGAGAGGCCGATAAGTGTGGTCACTCGACCTCATACCTCTTCATCCTCAGCAATGGAAAACAAATTATCTAATGCTTCCTTTTCAGCAGGTCTGACTTTAGGGGAGAGACTCTCCAAAGAATAATAGTGAGTTTTGTTGAAATATTGTATGCAATCAAAGTGAAAGTAAAGTGAAATTTATTAGTTACACAGGCGGGGGGGGGCTTAGGGTGGGGGGTTTGGGGCGTGGGTGGGTTAGGGGTGTGAGGGGGTGGGGTGGAGCTATACTGGGATTCTTGGTGGTGGAATATGAGCACTGGTGAAGGGATGGGTATTCGAGCATTGTATAACTGAGATTTAAACCTGAAAACTTTGTAACTTTCCACATGGTCACTCAATAAAAAATTAAAAAAAAAAAGGAACACATTAACAAATAGAATACTTTTTTTTTAATTTGGGTATTGAGTTTATCAGAATCATTGGGACATATTTCAAGGTAGAATTAATAAAATTTTATGATGTATTAGATGTGAGTACAAGAAACAAAAGACAATTTTAAAAAATGACTCTTGGATAAGAATGATCATTCCAACAAATAGAATACTTTTGTTTTGTTATTTGGGGGTCACACCTGGCTTTTTTCAGAGTTTACTCCTGGCTCTGCACTCAAGAATCATTCCTGTCAGGCTTGGAGCAGCGTATGGGGTTCTGGGGATGCATCTACCCAGATCAGCCTGGTAGATGCAAAGAAAAGACCTCACTCACTGTCCTATCTCTCTGATGCAAAACATTTTGTGCAATACAAATAGGGTTCCAATGCTTTGTGATACTGAGAATTATACAACATGCATATTTAATCCAGATGTTGTTAGAGAAAAATGATTAAGAAGAGTGGGACTGAAAATCAGAATTTCACCAAATTATTAAAACTTATGAATATTTTTAAATAAAAATATGTGAAAAAGTTCACTGTTTTGAAGGTTGAAGAAATTCAAACTACAGTCAGCGATTCTATAGAGTCACCTTGTGAGATGATGGAAAGACACTGAGAAAAGATGCGTCACCATTATGTAATATATATTAGCTCTAGGTGTACAATTTGACAATCTGACATTCTATAACACAAAATTATCCTACAATAAATCCAGTTAGAACCTGTCTCCATAAAAATCATTTTTATCTTGTAATAAAACTTAATATTTATTTTTTGGCAATTGTCAAGTACACATTACCTCAAATCCTGTCATTATGTTAAACATTAACTCATTAGGCCTTATTTCTTTTATAATTGGAAAGTAAGTCTCTCCTAACCCTGTAGCCCCCTGCCTTCTGCCAATCACCATCAAAGAGAACAATATCCTCATTTCAGTTGCCAATGAACAAAGACAGTGCTTCTGTTAAAACAATGAAGCTGGAGTTCCTGAGGAATCTCTTTGGGGTTTTTTATTTCAAACTTAACTCAGTAATTGTAATAGGAGGACAAAAATGCTTTTAATTTATCATCTCTGTAAATTGAATTAGAGGCTGAGTTCTCAGAAGTTAGATGATTACTTATCTACTCTGCACTACTATTCTCCTTTCTTCCTGAGGGCACTTAAAACAAAAATAAAGAAACAATAACAAAAATGAGCTCTTTTTGTCAGCTCATTTTCTTAAATTTCTCTCATTTTAATTCATACACGAGAAAGTAAATATTCCATAAAATATAATGTATAAAGCTGTGAAGTATTAAAAAAAGGAAAATAAAAATAATTTTACCAAAGAATTGCAAGACCAACATTTCTCTTAGGGGACCCTCTGCGCCTAAAGACTTTGACTCCAGAGATGTAACACATTCGGGCATCCAGCGCAGCATCCAATAGCAATGCACTGGGACATCGAACTGGGCTACAACTCTGTGCTGCCGGGGGTGGATTTTTTTCCTCCTCACCCTGTCTTCCTGCACGGAAAGCAGCGGCCTGGCGGCACCCACGTGGCAGGCGCCATCTTCTGTGACTCCGAACCCACAGGTATTCGGTTTTTACTTTTGGGGCTCCCAGGAACTCATGGGAAGGGGACGTAACCTGCATGCCCTCGGCCCAGATAAATCCGGAGCAGCTGAGCGCGAATCGGACACTCTGCGCCTAAAAACTTTGAATTCAGAGACTTCTTACAGCAATGCACTGGGACTGTGAGCTGGGCTATGTAATTTCTGGCAGAATTTTCCCTGGACTTTATACAGAAATCCAAAACCGCGCGGACGCGGCAACGTCTGCGCGACTTAACATTTATAATTGTCAGCAATGTGAAACGGTTCCATTTGAACAGGTCTGACTTGGGGGGGAAACTCCAAATAATAACAGTAAGTTTTTGTTGAAATATTGAAGGTTTTTAATGTAGCAGCCACCTCTCTGGACTGTGAACTAAGCAAAAGCCCCACGCTGGCCGACTCGGCGTGGCGTACACCATACTATGAGGCGCAGGAAGGGGGATGAGGGGGGAAAAGAAAAAAAAAAAGGGAAAAGGAAAAAGGAAAAAAAAGAAGAGAGAGAGAGAGAGAGAGAGAGAGTTATGTATTTGTAGCAGTGGG
Organism: Sorex araneus; assembly: GCF_027595985.1. NCBI lineage: Eukaryota > Metazoa > Chordata > Mammalia > Eulipotyphla > Soricidae > Sorex > Sorex araneus. Next base: position 190,159,669 of record NC_073302.1, on the reverse strand, counting down.
GCTACATATCTCTTCATTTCCAGCAATGAAAAACTAATTATCAAATGTAGTAGGTCTGTCTCTCTTGGTTGGAAACTCCAACAACTATAGTGAGTTTTGTTTTGAATTATGGAATGTAATCAAGGTAAAGAAAAAATGAAGTGAAATTCATTAGTTATACAGTAGGGGGTAGGGGGTGGGGGCGGGGCGTATACTGGGGTTTCTGGTGGTGGAATATGGGCACTGGTGAAGGGATGGGTGTTTGAATATTGTATAACTGGCATATAAACCTGAGAACTTTGTAACTTTCCACATGGTGATTTAATAAAAAGTTTAAAAAAATAAATTAAAAAAATCTGTAGATTATAAAAAAAAAAACATTTCTCTTAGGAGATGCTGCTTCACGGTGAAAATAATCTTTCTGGGGCCAGCAACCTAAGAAATAATAAAATGGAGTGAAAAAAATTGTATTAATCATTATTGAAAAATATTAATGTGGGTTTTACTATTACCAAAAATAGAACTGAGGCAGGTTTGTTATGTTTCTGAACCTTTTTTCCCCTCTAGACTAACTTTAATAGTTCACATAGTAAAGTTTTAATTAAAAATTAAATTTTTATAACTTTAGGAACAGATAAGTTGTAGTTGCTTCTTTAAAGAAGAACATCTGTGGGCCAGGGAGATAGTACGGTCAGTAAGCAACTTGCCTGATCCATGTTTGATCGCAGCACCACATATGGTTCCCCAGAGCACTGCCAGGAGTGCTCCCTGAGCGCAGAGCCAGGAGTAAGTCAGAGCAATGCCAGGTGGGGCTCCAAAACCAAAAAAAATTCTTTAATATATGTTATAAATTATCCACATCTGTAAGGCATATAATTTATATTTTATAACCAATACATTACATTAATGAATAAAACAATGTTGATTCTATCCTTTTCTGATAATAAAATGATCATTGGAGGTCATGCATGGAAGCTAAGCTTTCTTTCTAATCTTTCAATATTTTAAACTCAAACACAAATGAATTCTTTTGTTTCCAGCTCTCCATTCATTTAGTAATCAATTCCATTTCTTTAAGATATATTTATATTTATTCAAATGTCATCTAATTAAAAGTTTTTCTGTCTTGAGCTTATATATTGCTAAAGAGTGCTGAACATATATTATTAAATTTAAATATAAGAATTTTAAATGCTGGTAAAAGAGTACTCTCCATGTTCCAATTTCTTTTATTCCTACTGTTATTCACACATACTTAAATGCTTTCAACAGCAATACATTTAGCAACCTGGTATAACAGTAGAAATTCAAGTTTTGTATATGGATCTGACTACAGATGTTGAGTTGAAATATCCTGGGAATACTTTCATAAACTGGGTTACTTTTATTTCTTCCTATAGCACATAAGAAGCTAATAATGCATTTAGAGAATGGTGTACTTTATTTTGCTAATGCTGTTGTTTTTAAAAGCCTAATGGCAAAGAGGAGTTGACATAAGTGTGTGGGGGATGAGGGAGAGAGAGATGTGGGGTGTGAGAGAGAAATTTGGTGACCATCAGAGCCTTCTGTGAACAAAGTTGTTACTGCCGACACAGACACAGTTCCACTGGAGAAGCTGTGGGCTGTGGACTGAGGGAACAGTCCTTAAAGGGTTAGAGCTTAGGAGCCCCAGGTGGTTAATGTATGCATACACTTGGGATAGTCCTAAGAAGCAGCAGATGGCTACTTATGGCATAAATCTGTGAACAATAAATCTTGATACAGAAACTAATTCTTGCATCAGGGATTTGGTACTCAAACAGGAAGCTAAAAGGAGCAAGTAGTGAAATCTAAGGATTGTGTACACACCCAGTAGAAACAATGTTGGATGACTGTTGGGAAAAATCACATATCCCATCTCAATTGTATTCTCTACTAGGGATAAAAAATACATGGAAATGTTGGAAAAATCGAATGAGTACATTTGTGAAGTTGCTCCATTAATTGTAAATATAGTTGCTAAGTTCTGTAACTTATTCCTTCTTTATTGTAGTTGCAGACTGGTGCGATAGCACAGCGGTTGGGCATTCGCCTTTCACGAGGCCTACCCGAGTTCAATTCCTCCGCCCCTCTCGGAGAGCCCGGCAAGCTACTGAGAGTTCCGAGCCCGAGTGGCAGAGCCTGGCAAGCTACCCGTGTGTATTGGATATGCCAAAAACAGTAACAATAAGTCTCTCAATGAGAGACGTTACTGGTGCCCGCTTGAACAAATCGATGAGCAACGGGATGGTTGTAGTTGCGGTAACCGGGTCACAACAGTGCTTGTACTTATGGTAATGGTGCAAAGTGACTTCTTTTCCACCAACATACCCAAGGCCTACTAATGTCCTTATGTAGCATCTAGTCTACCACTTCCTTCCCTGCTTCTCTATACCTCCACTTGGCAATCTCAGTTCTGATTTCAAAGTCCAAGGGTATGTCATCATTAAAGTCTCTTCCTTCATCTACAAAATATGGCTGAGCTCATCTGGTAGTTGTCCTTTTCTCTCTGACTAATTTCCCTTAATACAAATCCTCGCAACTCCCTTTGCGTTGTAACAAAAAGCGAGACTTCATCTTTTGTGGTAGCTGAGTAATATTCCACCATGTATATCAACCACAAAATCTTCATCTGCTTAGAGGCTGGTAGACTCTTGGGTTGTTTCCATAGCTTGGCAATTGATAACAGGAGTACACTGAGTATAAGGTGCATATATCTTTTTGAGTTAATGCTTTGGTTGTACAGCGCTGGGTTGGGCAGTGGGAGGTACAGAGACAAGTCACGTGAGAGGAATGAAGAAGCACAGAGGGCCAAAGCTTGCTCAGGCTCAGTGACCCAGAGCAGCTTTTTCAGCCTGTTTTTATTTTCTTCCTGTCCTATACACCTCCAAAAAATTCAACAGAGCAGAAAGACTCTAAACGAGGAAACGGAGGTACAGGATGAGCATGCATCAAAGTATATGTTGTTTTGCCCTATTTACCAGGCAAACAGTTACAATCTGCAGGAAGGAAAACACGGTCAGTTACAATTTTGGGGGAGCCAAGCATGGTGGAGCACACGTAGGCTCCGTAGGGCACGACTTCCTCACACTGGGGTCTGTGGTAAACAGAGGAGAGGATGTTTACATCTAAAGGTTTAAGCTAGGTCTGAGATATGTGGGAAGGGGTGGGCTGTTTCTTTTTACTGCAGAAACTTGCTGGTGCCAGAGGGTCAGTTTGGCCTTTTCCAGATCAATCAGACTCACAAGCATAGGCTCGCCCACTTGTGGGGTCCTGGTTCTTCTTCCTTCTTGCAGGGCAGCATCCAAAGTCTCATCCTCATCATCTGGCTGGGCACCAGCAGCTTCTGTTATTAGTATAGATGCCAAGGTGTGGAATGGTTGGATCATACAGAATTATTATGTCTTTAAACTTTGAAATGCCTTGGAGCCATATTCCAGAGCAGCAACATTGACATTGTGATATGGTTAGTTTTTCACTGTGTCTCCTCCAATACTAGGTGTTTTGATATAGTCTGTTGGACACGGAGCGGAGCAGGAGCGACTCCATCATGCCTGGTTGCTGCTTCACATTTTGTTTTACTTAAACCTTTTTGTTTTTCTTAAAACCGTGCCTTCCCCCTCTCCGCCCTGGCCATCTGCAAGGGAAGGACAACTGGGCTGAAAACTCAGCCTTGGCAAATAGTTTCATAACAGCTATTCACTGTCTATAGAAGTCACCCAGACAGGTGGGTAGCTGTCAGAATGTTCTGAAAACATGTCTAGATTACCTATCTGTAACTGCTTGTTTGTACTACTGGAAATTATGTTTTGTTCTGAATCATGAATAAATCATGTGCTGGTTAGGATGTAAGCAGATGTAAACATCAACTATAAAACTTGAAGCTTTTCCCTTGGTCAGGGTCTTGCTTGGGCCGGTGTGCCTAGGAGCTTGACCCCAGCTAACTGGCTTAATAAACTCCGCTTGTGTGTTGCATTACTGGCTGAACTCCACAGGACCCTAAGAAATCATTTTGATATTGTTCTTTTTCCATTATTTTGAGGTGCTATCTCATTGTCATGTTAATCTGTAATCCCTTATAGTGATTCTGTCTTTTGGTCATCCGTATGAATTCTTTGAGAAGTATCTGTTCTGCTTCTCTATATGGTTTTTGATAGGGTCATTAGTTTTGTTGTTGTTGTCATTAAATTTTGTGATTTTTTCATATACCTTAGATATTAGGCCTTTATCTCTCATATGGTGTGCAAACACTTCCTCCCATTCAGTAAGTTGTCTTTTTTTAAATTTTAGTGTAAGTTTATTTCACCTTAAAAAATCATTTTGGTTCATTGTAGATCAAATTATTTACTTTTGCTTCCTTTTCTCATTCTTTATTTTTAATAAATGTGATCATTGAAGAAACCTCTGAGGTCAGTACTACTTTTTTGTGGGGACTGGACAACATCCAGTTGTCTTAAGGGATCCCATGCTTAGGGGTCACTCCTGGAAGGCTACAGTAGGGGGTAACAGGCAAGCCACTTACTATACTATAACTATGCTCCAATTGTCATTTTATTATTATGTAATGCTTATTTTTTGCCAATTTTATTTGTTATGTTTATTTTATCATATACTAATATAGTTATTATATAGTAGTATGTTAATAACCATCCTGATGGTGTAAAAAACATCATCTGCCAGGGGGACATTGAGGGAGAGCCCCAACGGCTCTCCCCATCAGCTGTACCTGGGCTTGGGGGGTTGATCCCGGGGTGCTCGCCCAGGAACATAAGAAAGCCCTTCATGAGGGCTGTCAGGAAGGCAACACTACCTAGAGGCATTCCAAAGCCCTTCCTGACTGCCCACAGGCAAAATACCTCTGAAGGTGCTTTTCTCCTTTCCTCACTCCAATAACTCAATCAACATTTTAATACTAGTTATTTTTGTATGGACACAGCAAGAGATACATTGAGGGTTTAAGGGCAGCTCTCCTGGCAACATCTTGCCACAGACTCAGACTATAACGCTTGGGCCAGATTAATCATTCTTAACCCTAGCAGGTTCCAAATCTAGTTATTACTTTTTGGATCATGACACCATTTGTCCATAACCAAGCTCTTAACTTGTAGTTCAGCATTAGGTGATTTGGCCAGGCCCATCTCGATGCCAGGGTAGCATGTAACTCACAGCTTGCCCTGGGTCCATCCCGTCCCTCATCGGAACCCTGCCTTTGGGGGTGCTAGGAAGTATGGGCAGCTGAGGTTTAAGTTGAGAGAACAGATACCCAAGAGGAAAACATCATGTAGAGTCAAATGACTCCCAGGTTACAAAAGCACAGCATTTGCTACAGCTTCCTTCCAGTACCCATACAAAAGGACATGGCTCTAAATAAACTATGCAAAAGACTCAAGGAGAAGAGAAAAACAATATTTACAAGCCAACAGAACACAAAGAAGTTACAAATAATCACAGAGGAATGGGAAGACTGTGATGGGAACAACCCAATAAAATTAAACTACCTGACGCTATGTTATCCTACCAAACTCATCTCATATCAGAAGCTATGTAGCATCAGGTCTATTTTAAACAAATGGGATTTTTTTTCTAAATGTCTAAGTTCTTTGACAGTACAGACTGTTCCCTGTAACAAAAGGCAGAAATAGCTGATAAAGGTTTGCAATGTGTCCATATATTCATATAAAAATCATTAGTAATCACATTTGTATATATTATGAACATAGGCATACATACTTCTATGTTAACCAAATTTGTGACAATAACTGTAGCTCTATCGCACAGTCATCCTGTTGTTCATCGACTTGCTCAAGCGGGCACCAGTAATGTCTCCATTGTGAGACTTGTTACTGTTTTTGACATATCAAATACGCCACGGGTAGCTTGCCAGGCTCTCTGAGAGGGACGGAGGACTCAAACTCGGGTCAGCCACGTGCAAGGTAAACACCCTATCCACTGCGTTATTGCTCCAGTCCACAGAAAATAAAATAATAGCTCTTACAATCACAGTATGAAGGAATTCAGCTTTAATTTTTTATTGAACATATATAGAAACTTTCGGTTACACGTCAAATGGACTTTATGATAATTTAAAATTAAAAAGTCACATACTTTGACAAATACTTTCCATGCTAGCTGCATTTAAAAAATGCCAAAAAGTTTAATCTTTTACCCAGATTTTCCTGATGCATATGGTAGAAGATGTTCCATAAATTCTAGGTTCAGTGGTTTCTGTCCTTCTCACCTTTACTACCACTGTGAAGCTTACTTTGTTGTTTGCCTTGGTAAAGATGTCAATGTTTAGGAAACTAGATAAATTCTATGGTCAGAATCTAGTCATCTATGCTGAAACAACCACTTGAAAGAGTAGCTGGGAACTGCACAAAACTCAGTGATATCATACCCACATGCTAGAGTTCTTGACTGAAAGAAACCAGGACTTTGAAATAAAAATCAAGTGTTAATCACATTGTATATATTAGTAGTAAAAGTGAAACCTAGAGTTCTCACATGGATATATTTCTTTACAATCACTGTATCACTGTTATCCCATTGCTCATCGATTTTCTCGAGTGGGCACCAGTAACGTCTCCATTGTGAGACTTGTTACTGTTTTTGGCATATCAGATACTACGTCACAGGTAGCTTTCCAGGCTCTGCTGTGGTGGCAAGATACTCTCAGTAGCTTGCCGGGCTCTCTGAGAGGGGTGAAGGAATCGAACCAAGGTTGCCTGCATGCAAGGTAAACACACTACCTGCTGGGCTAATATATATATATATATATATATATATATATATATATATATATTTCCCTCTATGATTTTATGGAAAATGGGTAGAGTGTGTCTTGTGATGTGTTGCACAGCCGTTGAAGCAGCCATGTGGTGCAGGAATATGTTCACTCATGCATGACGCTTGGCCCGAGCATGTGGAAAACTGCCTGAAGCGTGGCAGCGGTTGAGTAGTGAAGTTGGGTTGTCGGGGGCTGGGTCCCTTGGGGCGGGGCAGGCTCTTTACCCGCTCTCCTCTGGGGTGCCCTGAGCGGAAACAACCTCTGGCAAAGAGCCCGGTGGCATGTGCCTCATTTATGCTCTTTTCTAAGAGAAGCAGCCTTAAGGCTGCTTCTTTTCAATATATTCCTAAAATAAGCACTACTGGAAAAAAGTGAGTTTGGTAGTCTCCCTACATACACTAACAAGAGCCTTCTAGAAGCTTTATTTAGCATTCATAGATTTCCTTAGGTGGGAATATACAAGCCTAATGAACTTGCTGAAAAGTATAGGTTATTAGTAGATATAAGAATAAAAACTAAAAGCAATTAAAGTTAAACACAAATTTCTAACAGCACAATTTAAAAAATATTGAGTTATATAGAAAGCACTGTCAATAACACTGCTTTCGATTTTCAAACTTATCCTGCGTCTCAAATGTCAGTGTGTGGGTGTCTTGGTTTCTATTTGCAAGATCCCTATGGCCAGGGAGTCAAGTTGGAGAACATGTATTGGTCTTGCCTAATATCTCATGGTTATTTCACACTATAGTCTTAGTGTATAAGTCTCTCTGATATCTGAGCTTGGATATATAGTACAGCAGGGAGTTGGCCTTGAATGAGGATGACTATGTTTAATCCCTGTCACCCCACACAATCCCCCAAGCACTGCCACTAGTGTTTCCTCAGTGCAGAGCCAGAAGTAACCCATGAGCATCACCAAGTGTAGCCCCCAAAACAAATAAATAAAATAGACTCTCTGACTTGTAAAACTTATGAAATTGAGTTTAGAAGGATATTCATTAATGTAGTTATTATCCTTAAATATAGTATTGATTCACTGTCACTGTCACTTCATCATTGTCATCCCATTGATCATAGATTTCCTCGAGCAGGTGCCAGTAACGTGTCCATTCGTACTAGCCCTGAGATGTTAGCAGCCACTCTTTACTCGTTCTTCCCAGTGATGCTGCACTGGAGGCTCTTTCAGCATAAGGGGAATGAGATCCATCATTGCAACTGTATTTGGCATATCGAATATGCCATGGAGAGTTGTCAGGCTCTGCCGTGAATATCCCAGATTAGGGCCTAGTATCTGTACTTAAACCCTGGAAAAAAATACCCTTTCTTTTCTAGATTTTGTTTCACTCTTTTTTTGGTTTATTTTTGGGCCACACCAAGTAGAGCTCCGGATTTGCTTCTGGCTCTGTGCTCATGGATTAGCTGGGGTGCTGGAGCTTGAAGCTGGTTGGCTGTGTGCAACTCAAATGTCCTACCCATTCACAGTCAGCCCAGATCCAGGGCTCTGTTGTTTTTTGTTCCCTGCTTACTGCCATCTTTCTAGAATGACCACAGGACAGGTGCCCACATGATGTAATGAGTTTCCACATACCCACCACTAGAGTTTGTCTTTTCTCTGCGAATCTCTCTGCATCCATTCAGTGACTTCCTAGAAGGGGAGGGAGGACTAGCTTTCTTCTCAGACTGGCTCATCAGATATTTCAGGAGAACCACCCCGTCTCCCTTATCCCAGGCACAGACCCTTTTCTGCCATGGGAGGTAACACTCACACCATTGAAGCAGTAAGTCAGAAGATAGTATTGCTTAAACATACAAAATTTCTGACTTTCTTTTAACTTCCAGACACAATATGTTAGCTTGATAGAAACAAGTTACACAAGCACTTGTAATCCCTAAAAGTGGTACTGCTTTAGAGAGATTAATTTAAACCAAGAATATTTTTCCTAATTTAACATAAGAAATCAGAAGCAGTTTATTATTTCTTCCAGATTCAATTTATTTTGTATGCTCTGTTTATAATAAATATAATATCTTCTAGTAAAGTAGATCAATGAATAACACATTTACTTTGATTAAAGGTTCTTGCCATGCAAAACAACTAGTTTTATTAGATTTCATTTCACTTTTTTGCAAGCAGGGCATTCCCACTTAGCAGTGCTGGGGAAGCAACCAGGGTAGGCTTCAAGCAAGGCTTAGTTCCTAGATGAACTCTTTGACTCCTTTTATCTCTTATGGTCAGTCATTTGAAGTAACTAACTTATCTTGATTTTAAGTCTGACAATTTAAGGGGTGCAGTACATTTAAATTAAACAAAAACGTGATGTGAATGATCCCCAAAAGAGCCTTTTATTATGTGGGCATGGGTGCCAGAGTCATGGTGTGAGAGTCACAGTGTCAGAGGGTCGTGGGGCTATTACCAACCATTCCTGGTCAACGTGGCTGATGGTCCCATGTGTGGGCAGGACTATGTAGCAGTTCGAGGAGCAAGGAACAACCTGCATGTGACTGGTGATGACTGGGGGCCTTTATGACACCTGGGATAATAATGCTGCATGGACTCCAAACCTACACTGTTTCACTGACCCCTGAAAGAGCATCCACAGAACATTACTCTGTTCGGGATACTGAGGGTAGTGCCATGAAAATATTAACTACTGATCATCACAAAAAGTGTATGATAAGTACACTGCTGTTGATTTCTATTTAAGGAGGGAGAGATGGGCAAGAGAATGCTTGCTTTTCCATCTGACAGGGATGGACTCTAAACTCAGCAGTCTGCTTTAGAACCTGTACTCCTAACTCTATTAATTTCTTCTTTTTTCTTTTTGGGTCACACCTGGAGATGCACAGGGGTCAGGGGTCACTCCTGGCTCTACACTCAGGAATTACCCCAGTGGTGCTCAGGGTTCCATATGGGATGCTGGGAATCGAACCCATGTCGGCTGCGTGCAAGGCAAAAGCCCTCCCTGCTGTGTATCGCTCCAGCTCCTCTATTAATTTCTTATGTTTAAAAATACCTTCAATGCCACATAAACACAGAGCAATGCTATCATTTTTATATCTCGGACCACATCCTTTTCCTAGAGCTGACAAATCAGTAAGCACTAACTATATGATTAAAACAGCTAGAAATGTATTTTCTCACAGTTCTGGAGGGTTTTCCAAGTCCAGAGTAAAAGTGCCAACTGCTCCTCCCCAGAATTCTCCCGAGTGCAGTTCTTTCTTGCCCTTCCTTCTTGTGTCATGGCCTTTGCTTGCTTCTAGTTGCTGCCTCCCTCCAGTGTCTGCTTCTGCCTGGCTCTGTGTTATCTGTGTGCTCTGATCCAAGGGCACCGCCTGAATTTAGGGCTCACAGTGAAAGCATTTGCAAGGATCCTATTCGAAGATGAATTTACCTGTGCCAGATTGGGGGAAATAAAAACTCACTAGTTCAAACCACCCAAAGCTCATCATGAAAACTCAGCTATAGTCAAATTTAGATTCAATTTCAATCCCATTATCATGGGTTTCAAAGTACTTTATGGAACAGCGACAGCGAGAGGGTTTTCCATGGCTGTGAATCCCTTACCCTCGATTCTTTTTCTGCAATGGTGAAAAGGAAGACAAATAACAGTACCAGAGGCACTTGGACATCTTCAGACATCTGTCCTGCAGTTCCTGGGAGGTGTCTGTGAGAAGCAAAATTCATTCACTTATGGCACCTGCACCTTGAACATTCCAGGTCATTTTTTTCTCATGGTGTTCCTGAGACATCTTGGGTTTTGTATTGTTTCCTTCAGATATCTGCGAAGTGGACAATTGTTGGCATCTCCCTCACATCTTCTGCAGCTCATGTCTCACCCCTGCTGAGAAAGCGACACTTTTTGAATGTGGAGGAACAAATCTATTTTCCCTAAAATAATCTGTGAGAGAGATGATGGTACTCCTGGTACCTCCTAGGCATCAAATTGATGCCTAACAAAAGTCAGAAAAACAGGTTAAATGGCATCCCATTTTCCCCTTGAAATAAATGATATTCGGTATTAAAAACCAGCCTTGCAACTAGCAGGGTGGGGTGGCACACCATAAAAGGTAGATGGAGGGGTGAAGTTTGTGGGGGGGAGGTCAGGAGAGAGTGGGGCATGACAGTCAGGGCAGCCTTAACGAGTTCTTAGAAAACGTGTTTCATAAAGTCCATTTTAAATTATTTCCAATATTCAAAAAAGCCACACATGTAACACTCTTCTTCTTACGGCTCTTAGAAAAATAATTTTCACAGTCAAAGTAATGATTCTTTTGATGGTCAAGAGACTGCTGACAACATTAAAAATGAGAAAGAGGAATGGAAGAACATCAATATTACATTTCCGCATTTTATAAAGTCTTTTGAGTTCTTGCCATGAAAAAGAAATTTGAGGAATTTAGCAACTATTGCCTATTTTTAATGGTTAGGTTAGTGTGATAGATTTGTTTTCTAAAGCATGGTGGTGGAATGGAAATATTTTTGTAGAAATTTCAGTCAAATACTATCTGAGTTAGTTACAAAGATATTGTATTCTTTTTGTGTGTTAGTATGAGCTCTTTCCATTGTTCAAGAAACCAGCTGCTTTCTTCTGTATTGATTTATCTTGACTTTCATCCGCTGGCCTTCTATTGTCATTTCAGGGTTATTGACTCTAAAATCTGATATTTGGAACTGACTGTTTTTCTAGCAGAAGCATTTGCTCTTTAGGTTTACAAGCTCTGCTTTGCAACTGGTTATGTAAAAATGAATCGAGACCGACATAACTCCAGTGGAGTACCAAAAAGAAAGGCTGACCAATTAAGTAGGAAGCCTTTTCACCAGAGTGTCAAACTGCCTGACCACCCGAATCAAAAGCATGTGTCTTTTAACAACAGCACAAAATGCAATGGATGGAAGAATTGGAGCTCTGGAACCAGATGCCAGAGTTAAAACATTCTGACCTTTGGGCTGCAGACAAAGGACAGGGGTAAAGATCTAACTCTCAGTTCAGTCCCCTGCACAGCATAAGCGCACCACCTATGTACATCTGTGCACCAGCAGCAATGATCCCCGAGCAAAATCGGGAGTAAGCCCTGAAGATCACGGTTCCCAAACCAAACACCAAATGAAAATCCTGCCCCTCTTTATATAAGTTTGGAGAGTTAGGGGAAAGCACCCCAGCTATGACTAGGGGCCTATAGGACATTCCTGTATCTTCAATATTAATTGCTTCAACACTTTTAACCATTTCACTGGCCCTGGAAATTTCTTTATCTAATTTCTCTGTCCTAATCAGTCTTTTGAAATGGGAAAGTTAATAATATACATAAATAAGTATTGCATGCTAAGTGTGTAGAACAGTAGTATATGCTAAGGGGTTTTGACACAAAGGCAAAACACGGAGATATGATGCATTATTTTCCAGTGAGTTTTCCAGCTGATTTGCTCCAGAGAGTGGGAAGCAAGGCTGGAATTCAGAATGTCAGAAGAAAAATAAAGTTTCACAGTGACCATAGCACTGCAGCACTACTGGCCCATTGTTTATTGATTTGCTTGAGTAGAGAAGTGGTAACGTCTCCATTGTGAGACTTGTTGTTACTGTTTTTGCCACATCGAATATGCCATAAGTAGTTTGCCAGGTTCTGCCATGCGGGCGGGATACTCTCGAATGCCTTATCGAATATGCCATGCGGGCGGGATACTCTCGAATGCCATCTCGAATGCCATATCGAATGCCATATCGAATATGCCATAAGTAGTTTGCCAGGTTCTGCCATGCGGGCGGGATACTTCAGCCCACACAGCGACCATATAACAATCAATTAACTAATACTTGGAGTTACCAGCAGAGTGTGAATTTAAGGGTGTTCATTTGGTTCTAATGCATTGAGGTAGAAGTTACCCAATAAACTTTTCTATTGAATGTGCTTTGAAAAACCTCACTTTAGTCTCATAAAATCTGAAAAGGGTTTTGTCAGATGCCTTCAAAATCCAAAGACAGGGGCTGGAGCGATAGCACAGCGGGTAGGAAGTTTGCCTTGCATGTGGCCCACCCAGGTTTGATTCCCAGTGTCCCATATGGTCCCCTGAGCACCACCAGGGTAATTCCTGAGTGCAGAGCCAGGAGTGACCCCTGTGCATCACCGGGTGTGAACCCCCACAAAAAAAATCCAAAGACAGTGAGAATGTGATGGCGTACAACTTTTCCACACTGGAATCTCAGTTCTCTGTTACTTTTTATACTTATATCAGATTCTACTCTACTACCAGTTGAAAATTTAAAGCAGCTATATAAAGATTCGCCTTATTGACTCTTAATGAATTCTGATAAATTAGTTCAAAGCCTTAAGTTGCAAAACTAAAAGTGATCTGATACATTAGAAACTCACTGATTTGGAAGCTGAAGGTTGCCAGGAGATGTTGTTTCATTGGTGGTTTTTCTCACAGTCCTGCCCTCATCACCAACTCTAAATCTGGAGTAGAGTCTCGTCTTATGGTGACTTTAATTATTAACATAGTCTCCTTTTTCAATATTAAAAATTTAGTCAGTGCCAATGCTTTGAAAGGAAGATTAGAAATTTAAAATTAAACATGTGGAGGGGCTGGAGTGATAGTACCATTTTCCTTGCACATAACTGACCCACGTTCAGACCTGACACTCCATATGATCCTCCAAGCAAGCCCCACTAGGAGTGATCTCTGAGCATAGAGTCAGGAGTAAGTCCTGAGCCCTGTCAGATTGGCCCCCAAACAAAACAACAATAAAAGTAAATGTATTGAAAGTGTATGGCATGATGATTCCATATATGTATGCGTTATGAAATAATTTTTGCAATTAATATACTCATCACCTGACATAGTTATAGGTATATACTTAAGATGCCTACATTAAAATTTCATGTGTATAATACAACATTATAATTATGTATCATAATGTACATTAGATCTTCAGAATGGATTCTTCTTTTTTTTTAATTTAATCTCCATGTGGAAAGTTACAAAGCTTTCAGGCTTAAGTCTCAGTTACATAATGCTAGAACACCCATCCCTTCACCAGTGCATAAATTCCACCACCAAGAACCACGGTAAACCTCCCCCCCTGGGCCCTCCGCCCCCTAGCCCCCCACCCCGCCTGTGTAATTGATAAATTTCACTTTACTTTCTCTTTACTTTGATTACATACAAACACAAAAACTCACTATTATTGTTTGGAGTTCCCCCACCCCCCGCCAGAGTGGGACCTGCTGGAAAGGAAGCATTTGATAATGTTTTCCATTGCTGAGAATGAAGAGATATGAGGTTGTGTGGCCACAGTAGCGGCATTGAGGTTCTAGATTTCTGTATTTTAGTATTTTAGTGACTAGGTCCAGAGGGCTTTCTGCCAGAGGTTGCATCATTGCTAGCTCGTACCTCTCTGCTATTTTATAAGAATGGATTCTTATTATAACTGAAGGTTTGTTTCCTTTGAATAACACCCTATCATTTTCTTCAGCCCCTGCCCTAAATCCTAGAAAGGACCATTGTACTCACTATGTAATAGTCTACATTTTATTATTTTGTTCTTAGGGGAACATCTGGTGATGTTCAGGACTTACTCCTGACTCTGTGGTCAGGGATCACTCCTAGTGATCATTGGAGTGCTCAGCAGATCATTGGAGTGCCAGAATCAACTGTTTGCAAGGTAAGTGCCCTATCTGCTGTACTATCACTTCTGTCCCTAAGTCTATCTTTTCATATGACACATATATACAATTCAATGTTTATCTTATTTTTCTTTTTTGGTCACACTCGGCGTTGCACAGGGGTACTCCTGGCTCATGCACTCAGGAATTACTCCTGGCAGTGCTCGGGGGACCATACGGGATGCTGGGAATCGAACTCGGGTTGGCCGAGTACAAAGCAAACGCCCTACCGGCTGGGCTATCGCTCCAGCCCCACAATGTTTATCTTTATGTGACTTAATATAATGTCTCCTATCTTCTCCTATGTCGCCCCATTTTTTACAGAGACACTCAGGTTATTTACATATTTGGTTATTAAAGACTAAAGTAAATCTATAGTTGTGTATATTTATTCAAGTTAGTGCTTTCTTTTTCATTGTATAAATACCCAGAGTTAGAATTGCTAAATCAAGTGGTAACTCTATTCCTAAGTCTTTTAAGTAATTTCTTATTGATTTTTTATGTGATGGTCCAATTTACATCTCAAACAACAATGGACAATAATTACCTTCTCTCCATATTATAGCCACATTAAAAATATTTTTCTTATTGACAAAAGTCACCATGTAAATGGTATGAGGTGATAGTTCTGTGGTCTTGATTTATATTTCTCTAATGATAGGTAAAACTGAAACCATATTCACATACCTTCAGAAATTAAAACCAAAAGACTCATTTACCTCACTAAAATATTAAGCATAGGACCTGTTTTAATCTTAAACTCATAGTTTTCTTATTTGGCAGTTCCTACATATCAGCTCTCACTCCTAGATTTCTAGTATTTCACAGTTCCACATTCTTAATGTCTCTCTTGCTATCTTCTTTGCAAGTGTCCTGGACAGACAGACTACTGCTCTCAGGATCATGCTGTCTGAGAGTATACTTACTTTCATTGGTTATATTAACCTTTTACGGAAAGCCCTTATCTTTTTATACCAAACATCAGAAATAAGATGCATTTCCTCGCTGTTTGTTCTGCTTTCAGATAATACTGACCTGTCTTTGGCATTTATTTTCCAGAATGGCCAAGCATCACTTGCTGTAGTTTCAAACTTTTTAGATGGTTCCCTGAAGTCCTATTCCTATGGCTTATGTTGAGAAAAGTACACCATCACTTTACAAAACAGGAGTGGAAAAGCTTAGCACTGAAACATTTTCCGCATGGAAATCCTTATTCATCAATATTTATCCATCAATTTACTAGCATCCTCTCACATATAGGCTGGCAGTGGTGATGAATTAAGTGCTGCAGAGCCACTTTGGGCCACTGTCCATCAAGTTCTGCTTAGATGGTCTAGCACCTTTGTAGAATGTGTGCACACTTAACGCCCATTGTGCTCCGCTTTGGAGCCCCAGCCAAGACATTTAAAACAGCAGAAAAAGTCCCAATTACCTCCCAATTACCACTCTGCTATAGTAATGTGGAGGCTGCCAACACAGGTAGACAGTTCTGATTAGGGCCAAGAGTTAGACAGCTTTAGAAGGAACTGACAGGTGAATAACAGTTGACCAACTTGAACCATATATTTATTCAATGCATGTGTTATAGTCAAATTTATTTTAATCAACCCATAAGCAATTATCATTTACATATATTGGGAAAAAATCAGAAGAGTAGAGAAAACTGTCTTTATTTATTCTTGAAGAGAGATTTAGGAGATTCTTACTTGTAAGAAATCACGCAACCCGGAGATTCTTCTGGCAGCGATTTATTCAGAGACCTTCTCATGCAAAACGGGAAAGAAGAGGAATGAGGGACGAACGGGGAGGAATCCCCCCCTAGTTAGGCAGCTTCCCTCCTTATCTACCCCTCGCTGCCTGCTTACGCCCAAGTGTCTGCAGCTGATAAACTAGTTACAGCTCGTGGCGTGACAAGACATCCTGATTCCTTATCAGGTGTTATCTACGAAGCACAGTGTAATCAACAAGAAACAGGTGTCCACCAAGCACGGTCCCGTGGCGGCTCTCCACAGTTCCCCCTTTTCTGTTTTAGAACAACAAGTCTGCGTAGCGACCTCGGCCCCCTTGGCCTTACCCGTCATTGGGAGCCCTCTCGCTTGTAGGTCCCTGTCTTAGGTTGGTCCAAGGGTCAGGTGGGGTATAATGCACCCTTTCAAACTCCTCAACTACAGGAGGTCCCCTGCAGTTAAGGGCTCTCAGTTGCATAATACTTTTGCTACATCCGGCTAGACCTGATTGTTCTAAGCGAGATTATTGTTTCAAAATTGCAAGCCAAAGCTGAGGGGATTGCTGTGCCTCCAGGGCCGGGATACCTGTAAATACCACGCCTTTGTAAGAAGTTGTTCTTGCTGCATTTTGTATAGACACCAGGCAAAAAAAAAAAAAAAACCAAAGCAGCGAGAAGCAATAAGGATAGTACTGCTCCCACCCCCACCCACTCTTTGATAAAATAGAGGGGACTTTCTATTCTGGTTTTATCAAGATGGGTAAGGACAGGATTAAAGCAGGCCATGTTGTAGCAATGGCCCAGAAAGCTGCTTCTTCAGCTTGTACTGATACAGGAACCAGGCTGAGCAGGAGCACCAGTCCGCACATCCTGGTCTACTGGAGGCGCAGTCCTCCGAGTCAGGAGTTCAGGAATCCACACTGGTTTTACCCCATCCTGCGGAAAAACACAAACAAAACTCCTGGCCCAGGTTAACACGGGGTCCTTGAACTATCTTAGTAAGGTTGCCTCGGCAGTCCTAGGTACAACCCAGCTCACGCTTGAAAAAATACTCTAAAGTTACTAGAAGCCTCCGCAGCCGGGGCTTTTATCTCCATGCCTGTGAACAGAAAGAGTCAGAGAGAAGCTCCAACACGAAAGGACATCCCAGAGATAAACGAGAAGGTGCTCCTGCCAAATCATTCCTTTCTTCTTCAGGAACCTGTGAATTTCAAGGAAAGGGTAGAAGTAAAGTATTATTAATTCAAAATATGGAGGCCTGGCATTGTCCGATCCATGACCTGTAAAATAAGAGTATAAGGAAAGGTCTTAATGTGACCTCATGAAATGTGTAAGGAGCTAGAGGCCTTTGCTCTAGGTCCTCTGACGCTGGCTCCTCCTCTTTCCTTGTGACTTCCAGCTGAAATCAGTTTGGCGATGAATCAGAGCTGGAATTTGAAGGGTTGTGAGACTCTGTTGGTCTGAGATCCAAATCAGGTGGTTGAATTCTGCTTCTGATAATATGTAAAGGGATCCAAAGTTTCTCAGTGGGGTTATCATCTGTTGAAACAAAAGCATAGCCTTTTCCTCGAATGAGGAGTTTTCCTGCTACATTCAATTGAGAAAATACCTCCTTTTTGTATTTGATTTAACATTCCATATGTCTACTGAAAATGCAAAGGTGGTGGGCTTAAGGCTGCAGTGTTCTATACTGAAAAGGGGTTGTAGTAACTGTATCGGGGCAGGAAATAGGCTGCACTTCCTGCCGTCCCTGGCTGCAGCGATTATACTGATTGGAGCTCTGAAACTCCACACTGGGGAAAGGGGCTGCAACTGAGAACATCCCCTAATTTTGCGGGGCCTGGGACTGGCCCCCTTGCAGGTGTGCCGAGTTGGGATCACTCACTGCACCAAAATTAAAGCGACAATCTCTGACCCAATGATTTCCCCTCTTACATCGGGGACAGGGCCCGGGAGGTGCAAGTCTGGCTCTGCAGTCTCTGGCTCAGTGGTTTCCCTTCTTACACCAGGGACAGAGCCCAGGAGGTGCTCCCGTAGCATTGCTTGGGGGCGCATTGCAATCTCTACGAAAGTGGCCTGGTTTTCCACAATTAAAACATCTTTTCTGAGCTTGTCTCTGTAAGGCATATGAGACACAGGCCTGTTTGAAACGACTGAGAGAATCAATCCTTAACCTATGATAAGATGGATGCTGCTTCTTCTCTGCCTGGACTGGGCGATTGAGAGCATGTCCCAAGCGGTCTGGAGGCCGCTTGGCTGAGTCACTCTTGGACTCAGAATCTGAGTAAGTGGCAGCAGACTCATAACCTGCATCACTTCTATCTAATGAACTGGATGAGGAACTATATTCGTCAGTCTGAGAAATATTTATACTATGACAACCTTTTCGAGGCTTAGGTGTGGGAGGAGCTGAGGCCATATTATTCCTAATGTTCTCCATATCAATTGCACTATTCAAAAATAGAAGAATAGAATTAACAATCTCCCATGTAGTCCAGAATTCCACGGGGATCTCAGTCCTTTTCTTAGATGCCTTATAGACATTTTTTCTAACTTGTCTCCATATCTTGCTATCTAGAGTTCCTTCATCTGGGAACCATGTGTTAACTTCATAAACTACCTTAAGGCAGGACCGGAGTTGGTCTCTGGAAATGTAGAGTTCCGGGTCTCCTATTCTGCGGGAGAGAGACTGAATCAAATTTATAAATGACTTGCCCTCTTCAGTCCGGCTCGAAAAAATCTAAAAGATTTTGAAAAGGCCCAGAATCTGCCCCATTTTATTGGGGGATTGCTGTTTGGATTCTAATCCGCAGCACACAAAAAAATCCTGATCTCCCGCTCACTTTCTAGAGTGGGGTGCACCGAACGCTTATTCTTACCTTTAGTTGGCAGTTCAGGCCCACCCCGGGATGCCAGCTGTAAGAAATCATGCAACCCGGAGATTCTTCTGGCAGCAATTTATTCAGAGACCTTCTCATGCAAAATGGGAAAGAAGAGGAACGAGGGACGAACGGGGAGGAATCCCCCCTAGTTAGGCAGCTTCCCTCCTTATCTACCCCTCGCTGCCTGCTTACACCCAAGTGTCTGCAGCTGATAAACTAGTTACAGCTCGTGGCGTGACAAGACATCCTGATTCCTTATCAGGTGTTATCTACGAAGCACGGTGTAATTAACAAGAAACAGGTGTCCACGAAGCACGGTCCCGTGGCGGCTCTCCACACTTACTCTAATGAAGGCTTCTAAAATTTCTGCCTGTCTAAAGAAGGCAAAAGTATCACCTTTGGTATTTGAGTGTACACGCTGATGTATTAAAGAGCTCCAGCAAACCTGAATTTTTAATTCACCATGAGAATTCATGGAGACATCACAAGGAGTGTGCCCCAAAAGAAAATATTATGAAGACTTTCAACTCTAGTTACCTATACATAAACCAAATGATATGCAAAAGAAGAATCATGAAGTTGAATTTTGTTCCACATTAGAACTTTCTATCAAGGTTTTTTAAAAATAACTTAGAAATCACTTCTTCATGACAAGATTCTATCATCATTTATTATCTTAAGAAAATAAAACATCACCTTCCGCCCAGAGATGAACCAAGAGCCGCGGCACGAGAAGCAGAGCCTCCCGCCTACTGACTGTGATCCTGAGGTCTCCTAACCCATTTTGGCACCAGAGCAGATTCTTGCAGCCATGCATTTTGACTGCGAACTGAACTACAACCTCGTGCAGCCCGGGAAGGGATTTTTTTCCCTCTCCACCCCATTTTTCTGAGTGAAAATGGCGGCAGCGGCAGCAGCCACGCGGTGAGAGCCACCCTCTAAGACCCCTCCACCAGGAGGTAGGACTTTCTTTAGTGACGTAGCCTGTAGGTGATCCTGGGAGGGGAGGTGTTCCCGGCGCGCCTTCCGCCCAGAGATGAACCAAGAGCCGCGGCACGAGAAGCAGAGCCTCCCGCCTACTGACTGTGATCCTGAGGTCTCCTAACCCATTTTGGCACCAGAGCAGATTCTTGCAGCCATGCATTTTGACTGCGAACTGAGCCTAAATATTAGAAACCCAAAACCGTGCGGCCGCTATCGCGGCCGCGCGGACTCAAAGTCTTCACCTTTACCAAGGAAGAGAAATTATTAGATGATGCTTATTCAGCAGGCCTGATTGTTGGGGGAAAATTTCCAATCAACAATAGTGAGTTCTGTATGGAAATATGAAATGTACTCAATATATAGAGAGAATAATGGGAATATCATCAGCTACTTAGATGGGGGGAGGGGTGGGAGGGGGGTGTATCGGGGTTCTTGGTGGTGGAACGGGTGCACTGGTGAAGGGATGGTGGTTTAATCAGTATTTGACTGTGACTTAAACCTGAAAGCTTTGTATTTTTTTTGTTTTCACGGTGGTTCAATAAAATATTTCTTTAAAAAAAAAAAAAAAAAAAGAAAAGAAAACATCAAAAATAGTTGAACAAGGCCTCGGCTTGGGGCTTGCCCTGAAGCCCCCACCTGGCACCTTTCCGCCCCACCCCACCCCCGTCGGTTCCTGACCAATCTCCACTCTGCAGGCAATCCCTTGGAGAGCCTGCCTCAGCGCAGAGAAGCCCCCTCCGCACCCCCTGCCTGCCTAGGCTTGGGGCTTGCCCTGAAGCCCCCGCCTGGCACCTTTCCGCCACCGCCATCGGTTCCTGACCAATCCCCACTCTGCTGGTTAGGGGCATGTCCTCATCTTAGGGGGCGTGGCCTCAAAGTGGGCGTGGCCTCTTTCCGAGATCAGGCCGCTAACACGGCCGCAGTTATTTTTTTTACCATTCCATGCATTATCCTTTGGCCACAATTGAAAGAACCCATTCCTCTGAAGAACTCCCTCATCATCTTAGTCACTATATGTTAATAGTCAACTAACCTAGCCTATCCTAACTTCACGAAAACTGTCATTGAACACATCGCGTTGCACAGAAAAGTCCTTTGTAAAAAGAGCATAGCCCCACATCTTCAGTTGAGGTCCTTCCCAAGCTAAGGACAGCTCCAGATTGTAAAGCCCATAACAACATGAAGAAACAGAGAAAATCCCCACCACCAGGGGAGAGCCAAGAAAATATCTCACTAACCGCAGCAGCGACCTCCCAGAAATACAACCTCCTCTCGGATAAAGAATTCAGAGAGGAAATTGTGAGGATGGTTCACGAACTCAATGCAACTATGGAACGAACTTCTAATAAATTAAGGGAGGATATGGATGCAGCATTGGAACGCTCCACCAAGATAATCCAGGAAGAAATGAGAGCAGAAATTTCAAAGCTACGAACAGAAGTCACACAACTAAAAGAATCAGTAGATGAAATAAAAAACTCCGTAGGAGCCCTCAATAGTAGAATGACTACAGCCGAAGACAGAATCAGTGAGCTTGAAGATGAGCTGCACAAAGCATATAGGCAACAACAAATAATGGAAAGAGACCTCAAAATGGCTCTAGAGCGAATTAGAATCCTAGGGGATGACCTCAGGAGAAACAACATAAGAATCATGGGAGTGCCGGAACCACACGGAACCAATCCCAATGAAAAAAACACCATTAAAAAACATCATTGCTAAAAAAATTCTCAGAGCCAGAGAATGCGGACATCCAGATCCAAGGAGTCCGAAGGGTGCCAGATAAAAGGGACCCAAACAGAAAATCCCCAAGGCATATCATAGTCAGAATGATGGATGCCATGGATAGAGACACAATACTGCAAGCAGCAAGATCAAAGAAAGAGATCATATACAAAGGCTCACCCCTTAGATTCACAGCAGACCTATCAGAAGAAACCCTCCAAGCCCGAAGACAATGGTGGGATATAATGAAAAAACTTAATGAAATGAATGTCTCACCAAGAATACTCTACCCGGCTAAACTCTCAGTTAAACTTGAAGGAACCATACACTATTTCATGAACAAGCAACAGCTCAGGAACTTCATAGACTCAAGACCAAATTTAAAAGAAGGACTCAAAGGGCTACTATAAGACAAGGAAAAAACCTACAACAACAACAAACCCTACAGAAAAATGACACAAAATCCCATGATAATAATTTCTCTTAATGTTAACGGTCTAAATGCACCAATCAAGAGGCACAGAGTGGCAAAATGGATTCGGAAACTAAACCGAACTTTCTGCTGCCTACAAGAAACACATCTGAATAGTCAGAACAAACACAGACTCAAAATCAAAGGATGGAAAACAATCCTGCAAGCAAACAGCCCCCTCAAAAAAAAAAAAAAAAGGGGTGGCCATACTTGTATCCGATAGCATAGACTTCAGGCTGAAAAAGATCAAAAGGGACAGCGAAGGGCTTTTTCTATTCATCAAGGGATATGTAAAACAGGAAGAAATCACACTCCTAAATGTATACGCACCTAATAAACGACAGGTAAATACTTAAAAGAACTCCTAACAGAATTTAAGGAGGACATAACTAGCACCACGATAGTAGTTAGAGATTTCAACCCTGCCTTATCACCTCTGGATAGATCGACAAGAACAACACTCCACAAGGAAATAATGGCCCTGAAGGAAGAAATGGAGAGACAGGGCTAATAGACCTATACAGGGCTATACACCCCAAAAAGAAAGAATACACATTCTTTTCCAGCGCACACGGAACGTTTTCCAAAATAGACCATGTTCTGGGCCACAAATTATACCTTAATAAAATTGGGAAGATAGAAATTGTATCAACTATGTTTTCAGATCATGATGCACTGAAGATGGAAGTTAATCACACACAGACGCGGAGAACCAAATCAAACACTTGGAAATTAAACAACTCACTATTGAACAATGACTGGGTCACGAAGGAAATCAAGGAGGAAATCAAGAGATACCTCAAAACAAATGAGACTGAAGACACAAGCTACCAGAACCTATGGGACGCAGCTAAAGCTGTGTTAAGGGGAAAATTTATAGCTCTGCAAGCCTTCCTCAGAAAGGAAGAAAGGGCCTATATAGATAGCTTGACTTCTCAGCTCAGGATCTTAGAAGAGGACCAGCAAAAAGAACCCAAACCAGATCGAAGGAAAGAAATAATAAAACTTAGAGCAGAAACTAACGATATGGAAAAGCGAAAAACAATCCGAAAGATCAATGAAACAAAGAGCTGGTTCTTCGGGAAAATAAATAAGATTGATAAACCGCTAGCAAGACTCCCAAAGAAAGAAAGAGAGAAAACCCTAATAAACCGAATCAAAAATGAAAAGGGGGACATCACAACAGAAACCAAGGAGATTCAAAGGACCATCAGAGACTACTTTGAAAGTCTGTATGCCACGAAACAAGAGAACCTAAAAGAAATGGACGAATTCCTTGACTCCTACAATCTCCCAAGGCTGAGCCAAGAAGACGTGAAATACCTCAATAGGCCCATAAATATCAAGGAAATCGAAACTGTAATCAAAATTCTCCCCAAAAACAAAAGCCCAGGTCCAGACAGATTCATTGGCGAATTCTTCCAAACATTTAAAGAAGACTTGTTGCCAGTTCTCCTCAAGCTTTTCCAGGAAATTGAAAAGCCAGGAACCCTTCCGAACAGTTTCTACGAGGCACATATCTCCCTAATACCAAAAGCAAACAAAGACACCACTAACAAAGAAAACTTTAGACCAATATCCTTGATGAACACCGATGCGAAGATCCTCAACAAAATAGTAGCAAATAGAATCCAATAACTCATCAAAAAGATCATACACCATGACCAAGTGGGATTCATCCCGGGGATGCAAGGATGGTTTAACATTCGGAAATCAATCAACATAATCCATCACATCAACAAAAGTAAAGATAAAAACCATATGATCATATCAATAGATGCAGAGAAAGCATTTGACAAGATCCAACACCCATTCATGATAAAAACTCTCACCAAAATGGGTTTTGGAGGAACTTTTCTCAAGTTAGTCAAAGCCATCTACCACGAATCTATGGCAAGCATTATCATCAATGGAGAAAAACTAAGGGCTTTTCCTCTACTATCGGGGACAAGACAAGGATGCCCACTCTCACCACCTCTTTAATATAGTATTAGAAGTATTAACAATAGCCATCAGGCAAGAAAAAAATAGTAAGGGGATTCAGATCGGAAAGGAAGAAATCAAGCTCTCACTATTCACAGACGATATGATGCTATACCTAGAGAAACCTAAAAGCTCTAGTAAGAAACTCTTAGAAACAATTGATCTATACAGTAAAGTCACAGGCTATAAAATCAATACCCAAAAATCCATGGCCTTCCTATATGCAAACAAAGAGACAGAGGAAAGGGACATGAAAAAAGCAATCCTGTTCACAATAGTGCCCCAGAAAATCAAATACCTTGGAATCAGCTTAACTAAAGAAGTAAAGGACCTCTACAAAGAAAACTATAAAACGCTACTCCATGAAATAGAAGAGGACATGAGGAAATGGAAACATATCCCCTATTCATGGATAGGGAGAATAAACACTGTCAAAATGGCAATACTCCCAAAAGCATTATACAGATTTAACGCGATCCCTATTGGGATACCCATGGGATTCTTCAAAGAACCGGAGCAAGCATTCCTGAAATTTATATGGAACAATAAACGCCCACAGATAGCTAAAACAATTCTTGGGAAAAAAGATGATGGGAGGCATCACCCTCCCAAACCTTAAAATCTACTACAAAGTGGTAACAATTAAAACAGCATGGTACTGGAACAAAGGCAGAGCTGCAGACCAATGGAATAGGGTGGAATATCCCCACACACAACCACAAATGTATGATCATCTAATCGTTGATAAAGGAGCAAGAGATGTGAAGTGGAGCAAGGAAAGCCTCTTTAGCAAATGGTGCTGGCACAACTGGACAACCAAATGCAAAAAACTGGGCTTAGAACTCGACCTGACACCATGCACAAAAGTCAGATCAAAATGGATTAAAGACCTCAACATCAGATCACAAACCATAAGGTACATTGAAGACAAGGTCGGCAAAACCCTCCACGATATTGAAGATATAGGTATCTTCAAAGATGACACGGAACTAAGCAATCTAGTAAAAACGGAGATCAACAAATGGGACTACATTAAACTAAAAAGTTTCTGCACCGCAAAAGATACAGTGACCAGAATACAAAGACTATCTACAGAATGGGAAAGGATATTTACACAATACTCATCAGATAAGGGGTTAATATCAATGGTATATAAAGCACTGGTTGAACTCTACAAGAAGAAAACATCTAACCTCATCAAAAAAATGGGGCGAATAAATGAACAGAAACTTTACCAAGGAAGAGATACGAATGGCCAAAAGGCACATGAAAGAGTGCTCTACATCACTAATCATCAGAGAGATGCATATCAAAACAACCACGAGATACCACCTCACACCACAGAGACTAGTACAAATCCAAAAGAACAAAAGCAACCGCTGTTGGAGAGGATGTGGGGAGAAAGGGACCCTTCTACACTGCTGGTGGGAATGCAGGCTAGTTCAGCCCTTTTGGAAAACAATATGGACGATTCTCAAAAAACTAGAGGTTGAGCTCCCATTTGACCCAGCAATACCACTGCTGGGAATATATCCCAGAAAAGCCAAAAAGTATAGTCGAAAGGACATCTGCACTTTTATGTTCATCGCAGCACTGTTTACAGTAGCCAGAATATGGAAAAAACCCGAGTGCCCTAGTACAGATGACTGGTTGAAGAAACTCTGGTACATCTATACAATGGAATACTATGTAGCTGTTAGTAAAAATGAGGTCATGACGTTTGCATATAAGTGGATCAGCATGGAAAGTATCATGCTAAGTGAAATGAGTCAGAAAGAGAGAGACAGACATAGAAAGATTGCACTCATCTGTGGAATATAGAATAATAGACTATAAGACTAACGCCCAAGAATAGTAGAAATAAGTACCAGAGGTTGTCTCCATGGCTTGGTGGCTGGTCTCTCATTCTGGTAACTCAGGGAAGGGACCACCAAGTAAAATGTGGTTGGAGGTCATGTGGGGGAAGGCGATGCGGGCTGAATATAGACTAGAGATTGAACAATATGGCCACTCAACACCTTTGTTACAAACCACAACACCTAATCAGGGAGAGAGAACGAAAGGGAAGACCGTGCCATAGTGGCAGGGTGGGGTGGGGGGAGACGGGACTGGGGAGGGTGGGAGGGATGTTGGGTTTACTGGTGGTGGAGAATGGGCACTGGTGAAGTGATGGGTTATCGAACTTTGTATGGGGGAAACATGAACACAAAAATGTATAAATCTGTAACTGTACCCTCACATTGACTCACTAATTAATAATAAACTAATAAAAAAATAAATAAAATAAAAATAATAAATTAAATAAAATATTTAAATTTTAAAATATTTTAAATTTTAATTTTTAAATATGTATTATCTTTAGCCTAAAGGATCACTCTGACATTTATAAATCAACATTAAGCAAGTCGCTAAGCAAGTCAATTGAATAGAGTAGCAAAGTGGACTCCATGAATGATGAAATGTTTTCAGTATAGTGGCATATCACTACTTAGTAGATAATGTGCACAGAATCTATGTTTGGGTCACAGACACATGATAAAAATTATCTATTACCATGTGACTTATTCCTTAATTAGTTTAATTGTCTATAAAAGAATAATGCTAAACCTTCAAAGTTATTCTAGTCCTTTTATAAGCATATGTTTAGTATAAAAATGTAATAAATGCAATGAGTATTTGAGAGCCAAAACTATTGCTGTTCTATTATATTTTTTCCCGCACAAAAACAGCAGATGTTTGACTCATGTATAAAGTAAGTTTTCATTGGGTCTTTATCTATATTTTGACCATGTGGCTCTACAGATAGACTTAGCCATCTGTTATTTAGATCTGTGCTTACAAAAGCATATTAATTTTGCCCTTGTGGCTTACAAGAGCATATTAATTTGTTGTGTCAGTCATTAATACAATCAGAATTTTGTTTGCTTTGGGAATATTCCCAAAAAGACAGATTTCATCATAAAACCGCACTGCCTTGATAATTTATTTTTACTTTTTGCCATCATTTCATCTACTTGTTTAATAATAATCACATATAAGGCTATAAGTCTTTTTGACATGCATATTACATATTATAGAACAATTGGTTTCTACTTTCAAATTCATTTTCTGCAGGACTCACGTGAGTCATGAGAAACAACTATAAACAATACATTTAAGAATGTGTTTTATCTGGCTAAAGGGATGATATAGTTTTGCATCTACCTTAGCACTCCCTCATCTATTTCTGAAAAGAGATTTTGCTAAGCTGTGGGAAATACTATGGGTTTCTGACTGGAAGTGTTCAAATGAATAAGATGAAGTGTTTATTCATTGTAGCACTGTTCACAATAGCCAGAACCTGGAAACAACCCAAATGCCAGAGAACAGACAACTGGTTAAAGAAACTTTGGCACATTTACAATGATGCAACTGTTAGGAAAGATGAAGTCATAAAATTTGCTTATAAGCAGATGGTCATGGAGAGTATCATGGTAAGTGAAATGAGTAAGAAAGAGAGGAACAGACATAGGGTGACCACTCATTTGTGGAGTATAAAATATCATAATATGAGACTAACACCGAAGGACAGTGGAGACAGGGTCAGGAAGATTGCTCCAGTTAGAAGCTTACCTCATGAGCTGGGGGAGAAACCAGCTGGGATAGGGAAATGATCACTAAGTCAATGATGGTTGTAGGGATTGCTTGGGATGAGATATATATGCTGAAAGCAAAGGACCAAACACGATGACCTCTCATTATCTGTATTGCAAACCATAATGCCCATAAGTAGAGAGAGAGTAAGAAAGAAACTGTCTGCCATAGAGGCAGGGAGAGGGGTAGGATGGGGGTGGTGGAAGGGATACTGGAGACATTGGTGGTGGAAAATGTGCACTGTGGAGGGATGGGCATTCTATCATTGTATGACTAAAACTCAAACATGAAAGCTTTGTTAGTGTAGCTCATGGTGATTCAATAAAAAGCAGTTTTAAAAAAGATGAAGTGTTTATTAAAACAACTTTTCTTAACATCTCAGTTCCATAGACCAATCAATGAGGCACAATCCTAAGCATCTGCCTCCTGAGTAACTGGTCTGCTGCCTGGCACTGGTGACACTGATCATATCATTCTGAGACTCACTTCCACTGCTGTTTGAGAAGTATTTCAGTCAGGCCTTGCCTGTGGGAAAGCCAAATTTCTTTGAGTTCTTCTGATTTCAGGATTTCAGGGGTCTCTCTTTACTTTAGGTTTCCAAGATGAAACCTGGAGTCTACTCACCGCATAGTATGGAATATTCTATTTGATAGTTTGGTGATGTTTCCAAGAGATCCTCTTTATTCTAGACTAGTCAGAGTGATATTTCCTACTTGCTGTTATTTCTGGCCCTTGTGTGATGAACCTGATAATCTCTTCAAACTAATAAGCCAGAATTCTTTTCAGATTTCTTCATTCCCCCATTTTATTGGCCCAAAGGGATTTTAAGCAAACCACTACAGCATGGCAGTTTGGGAATAACCAAGAGGGGTTTGAATCGAATATATATTTAATACATATGGGTTCTATATATGTATATCTATCTATCTATCTATCTATCTATATATATATATATATATATATCTTTGTCCTTCAGAAAAGTTCTCAAATTCTATTTCTTTTCTATTTAGAGTTGTCTACTCTTGACCTCACTTACCCTAAGCTCAGGATCTATTTTGTATTCCAAAATTGATGGAGGTTCTGTGCTAAAAAAATCACAAATCATGCTCTTACCAATGAATAAATATCACTTTATTATTACCTTAATTTGATAAACTTCTAAGTGATTCCCTTATTCCAACCTCTATAAATATAAAAATAGTTATATATGTGTATGTGTATATGCATGCATTTGTATGTGTGTATATGCATGCATACATTTTGTTCCGTAATCTTTTAACACATTCAGAGTTGCAAGGGTTTAAACATTGGGGAGCTAAGCGGTGTAACATTGGGATAGTTACATAGCTTCTCTGAGTTTCCTGTAAAACAAAGTACATAACTCTCAACATGGTTTCAAATCTATAAAGTGTGTAATGGCAAGACTCAACCATGTGACCTCTGTCCTTTTTTTTCTGTTCTATTCCTCCCTTCCCTGTTCTTCTCTCCTGTCTGTGTCTATCTCTGTGTCTCTCTTTTCTCTCAGTCTCTCTCTCCACCATTTTTACTTTCTAGGAAAAAGTTCCAGTTTCTCAAATGCACATTTTGTCTTTATTCATTCACAAGACAACAAATTACTAATTAAAGTTATTCCATGACTTTAGTAGCTTTAGTTATGGCATTGCTGATGACATATTTGCAATATGTACTTGAAAAATAAAGAAAAAGAGAAAAAAAGCGACAAAAATAAAAATTCTAGCCTGGTACTAACTTTTTCTAGGATATCATAACTGTAAAATTTTATTTCTACTTTTACTTTCCATGAACTTCCTTTTTCTATTCTCTTTATTACAGCTGAATTGCTACTTATGTCTCCTAGGCTTGGTGGCATTTAATAACAGTCAGATGTAAACTTTGGATTAATTAATCCCACCAGAAGTACCATAATAATTTATGACTATTATATTTAAGGCATTAAACCTTCTCATAAGACAATCCTGGTAATAATATTTAAGTTTTCATCTCTAGTTTTATTTCTCAGTTGCTTTCAATTTTAAGCCTGACTCAGGTCGAAGGATTGAATGGTTCATAATTATTTCCATTTTCCTCTGAGCAAGAACTGGTTAGCACATTTCATCTATACTCACATGGTATAGTTTTGCCAATAATTCTACCCTAATTCTTCTCAATTTCCCATATTTAAAAATTAGATATAATTTAAGGGTTCATAGACATTTAATTTTTAAAATAGAAACATGTGATTAATGTATCCCAGAAAGTTTCCTTGGATTAGTATTTTATCAAATACTAAGGTTAGCACAACTAGCTTTAAGAGGTAACCATTAAAATTTAATCACAAATGCAGAAATTTATAAGGAAATCAGAAGTTATGGGAAGAGCAAACAGCTGGCACTTCATATGAAGGAGAATAGCTTCTGATCACAGTAACAGTAAACTGTCTCTATACCTCTGGTCGACTAGGATGAACATATTAAAACTCCCACTGAGTCAGTTATGAGAGTCTGTGTTCATTGCTTCATAACTCAAAATTCAGTGACTTCATATTCCACACTGAAAACGTCTATGCTATGGTGGAAGCTAAAAATTGGCAAAACTAAAATTCATCCTTTAAAATTTTTATTAATACCCCAGGTAATCAGCATACCACTGACCCAACAGACAAGCATGTAAGATTTCTTTTTATTTGGAAGGGTCAATGGGCTGAGCTATGTTGAACTGTTTTACTCCTAGCTCTGTGCTCAGGGATCACTCTTGGTGGTGCTACAAATTGAAGTGGGGTCAACGTCTTGCAAGCCAGGCACCTTGCCTAGTGGACTATCTCTCTGACTCTAGGCATAGAAGACTTCTAAGACTCCTTTCTAAGAAAAAGATTCTATAATAAGACCTAGGAGTGTTTCATGTTCTCTTAATTTATCCTCAATAGGACTCTGCTCTTTACTGATGCTGCGTGACACATTCTAAATAGAAATATTCATGTAAAATCATGAAACTTTCTGACGGAATAGAGCATTTTCGGGGAAACAGTAAATCAGAAAGAAGGTCTATTTATTTATTTTTATTTTTTATTTTATTGAATCAACGTGAAAAAGATACAAAGCTTTCAGGTTTAAGTCTAAGTCATATTAAACCCCCATCCCTTCACAAGTTCACATGTTCCACTACCAAGAACCCCAATATCCCCCCTCCACCCTCCCCCTCACATGAGTGGCTAATGATATTCACTTTATTCTCTCTATACTTTGAATTAATTCAATATTTCAATAGAAAACTCACTATTATTATTTGGCATTTTCCCCCAACAATCAAGCCTGCTGAAAAGACATTATTTAATAATTTGTTTTCCATTGCTGAGAATAAAGACTCTTTGGATTTCTGATATTTTAGCTCAGCTCACAGTCTATATGCATTTCTGTAAGAAGACACTCTGGGTGCCAAAATGGGTTAGGAGACCTCTCGGAACATAGTCTTTAAGGAGCAGAGAGTTCGTGCAGCCCAGAGAGGGATTTTCCCTCTCTACCCTGTCTTTCTGAGCGGAAGATGGTGGCTGCTGCAATACCCACATGGCGAGCGCCAAATTCTAAGACTCCAAACCCAGAGGTATGAGTTTGCAGTGACGTGACTCGCAAGCGATCATGGGCTGGGGGGCGTTACTGGCATGCTCTCTGCCCAGATAAGATCCAGAGCTGCCGCGGGCAAAACGGACCCTCTGATCCTTAAAGAAGGTCTATTTATATTTAAAATTCCTTGAGTATCAAGTGTTCATGGTTACAACCTGAAAATTATCTCATACATTTGATGGCTAGAAATAATTATGTTGGTGAAGTATTCTGATAACACAAATCAGAAAACAGAAAACATTGATAGAAAAGTGTTTTCATTTTACATGATATTGCTCACTCTTAATAAAAATCTGTAATTAAAATATGCATGATGGTTCAGAGAATCAGTACAAGGGGTAGGGTTCTTGCCTTGCACCTGTTCAATCTGAGTTCTATCTCCAGCATCCCATTTGACCCCCTGATCTCTCCCAGGAGTGATCCCTCAGCACAGAGCCAGAAGCAAGCCCTGAGTAAACCAAAAATCAAAAAATAAGTAAACATCAATGTGATTTTTGTGAATGTAGACATGATGCCCAGGAGCTCCTGACTTCTGTATTTGGCTTATAAACGGTAGTAAGTTTCAACAAGTTTCACTTTGTTGAAACTACCTCCAACGAGATGGCCTTAAATTTAAAATCTCATGAAGAATTATACTTAAAGTACTCCATCAAAGGATTATGATATGTGGACATTATGGAATCAACAACAATTTATAGCTTTTGCAAATAAATATTCTCGACATATTTTCACATCATATAATCAGAAGAAAGAAGTGTGAAGGTCAAAAGGGTATATAAAGACATTTTGCTTTGATAATTTCATGCTCTATGCATTAAAGCCAAAATCCGACTCTTTGACAGGTTAATGTTGATTGTAAAACAAATTAAAGAGTATATTTACCTGAGCACCCCAGACTTCCCTCCCCTCCGGACTGGGGGCCGAGTAGCCGGCACACTGACCCCAAGCACCATAGCCCTTCTGTCTTCCGGCACAGGTGTGTGACGTGCCCTCGACCCGCCCTTCCGCGACCCAGCCTGTTCCTCGGCCTGAGCACCCCAGCCTTCCCTCCCCTCCAGACTGCCGGTCAAGTGGCCCGCACACCACCCCCAACCCCTTGACTCGCTGTCTGGTTGTGGGAAAGGGGCGTGGCCTAATCCTCAGGGGGCGTGGCCTAGGCACAGTGGGGTGGTCTCCTTTCCGGCCCACGGCCACTTACTCGGCCTCAGATATTCTCCTCAAGACCATGTCAAAGAGCCGGAAGGTGGAGGTGCAGGCTGCACACCTTCTCCAGATGGAGCCCTAGCGACACTGAGCAGCAACTAACATGGCTCCGGGATTCGGGACTGGGACACATCTGAGCCGCGGGGGGCACTGGTGTGGGGCGGCGCCAACCCAAACTCCAAGTGGTCCCGGACACCAGAAGTCACGGCCTCGACCCACCCTCAGCGCCATCTTGCCACAACCAGCAGAGAAGCGGGCAGGCATTCTGGTGAGCAATGCGGCCCGGAAAATACTCCGGACCTGAATTGGGGCCAACAACACCGGGGAGCTGGAAGGTGGAGGTGCAGCCAGCACACCTTCTTCAGATGGAGCCCTGGCGACACTGAGCAGCAACTAACACGGCTCCGGGATTTGGGACTGGGACACATGTGAGCCGCGTGGCCGCTAATGCGGTCATGCAACCTTTTCTAAAACCTGAAAACATACAATCTTTTAATGGAAAAATTATTATCAAATGCTTTCTTAATAGGGTTATCTTGTTTTGGGGGTATAACTCCCACAACAATAGTGAGTTTTCTGTTGAAATATGGAACGTAATCAAGGTGAAAAGAAAATGAAGTGAAATTCATCAGTTATACAGTTGGGGTGGGGGGCAGGGAGTATACCGGGGATTTTGGTGGTGGAATATGGGCACTGGTGAAGGGATGGTGTTTGATTTTTTTTAAATTTTTTATTTTTTTAATTTATTTTTTTTAAACTTTTTATTAAATCACCATGTGGAAAGTTACAAAGTTCTCAGGTTTATATGTCAGTTATACAATATTCAAACACCCATCCCTTCACCAGTGCCCATATTCCACCACCAGAAACCCCAGTATACCCCCCGCCCCCACTCCCTACCCCCTACTGTATAACTAATGAATTTCAGTTCATTTTTTCTTTACCTGGATTACATTCCATAATTCAACACAAAACTCACTATAGTTGTTGGAGTTTCCAACCAAGAGAGACAGACCTACTACATTTGATAATTAGTTTTTCATTGCTGGAAATGAAGAGATATGTAGCCCCACTGCTGCAAGTACATAACTCTCTCTCTCTCTTTTTTTTCCTTTTTCCTTTTCCCTTTTTTTTTTCTTTTCCCCCCTCATCCCCCTTCCTGCGCCTCATAGTATGGTGTACGCCACGCCGAGTCAGCCAGCGTGGGGCTTTTGCTTAGTTCACAGTCCAGAGGTGGCTGCTACATTAAAAACCTTCAATATTTCAACAAAAACTTACTGTTATTATTTGGAGTTTCCCCCCCAAGTCAGACCTGTTCAAATGGAACCGTTTCACATTGCTGACAATTATAAATGTTAAGTCGCGCAGACGTTGCCGCGTCCGCGCGGTTTTGGATTTCTGTATAAAGTCCAGGGAAAATTCTGCCAGAAATTACGTAGCCCAGCTCACAGTCCCAGTGCATTGCTGTAAGAAGTCTCTGAATTCAAAGTCTTTAGATGCAGAGTGTCCGATTCGCGCTCAGCGGCTCCGGATTTATCTGGGCCGAGGGCGTGCCGGTTACGCCCCCTTCCCATGAGTTCCTGGGAGCCCCAAAAGTAAAAACCGAATACCTGTGTGTTCGAAGTCACAGAAGTTGGCGCCTGCCACGTGGGTGCCGCCAGGCCGCTGCTTTACGTGCAGGAAGACAGGGTGGGGAGGAAAAAAATCCACCCCCGGCAGCACAGAGTTGTAGCCCAGTTCGGTGTCCCAGTGCATCGCTATCGGATGCTGCGCTGGATGCCCGAATGTGTTACATCTCTGGAATCAAAGTCTTTAGGGATGGTGTTTGAATATGGTATAACTGAGACATAAACCTGAGAACTTTGTAACTTTCCACATGGTGATAAAATTAAAAAAAAAAAAAAGACCATGTCCAAGACTAACATCCTAGCTATTCGTAAACAGTAGAACAATAAAACATAAGACTTCACATAAGGATTGAAGGAACATCTGAGTGGGAGGCCAGGTTCTAGAAGGGGGAAATAAAAAGGCAACCACCATTGACAGAGGCCATCCAGAATCGTTTTTCACAACAAGAGGGAACAGAGATACTGATCTTCAAGGTCCCTCTTCCATACCACCACAACAACATGAAGAATCAGTGGAAAACCTCAAGCAAGCAGAGAAAAATGAAAGGAGTCCAGAAACCTCAATTGGCGTTTCCCACAAACTTGACTTCTCTGATAAAGAATTCAGAGGTGAAATCCTCAAGATGTTCAATGAACTCAATGCAAAGATTGACAACTTCAAGGAGGACCTGACAGAAACAATACAATAAACAGCCAACAAAATACCGGAAGAAATGAGGGCAGAAATAAAAAAATACCTACAAGAGGAAATGAAGGATTCGGTAAATTAAATAAAAAACTCTCTGGCTTCCCTCAACAATATAATGACTGCAGCGGAAAACAGAATTGGTATGCTTGAAGAAAAGCTGCAAGAAGCCTACAGGCAACAACAAACAATGGAAAGAGACCTCAAAATAGCTCTAGGGCAAGTCACAGTCCTAGGGGATGATTTCTAGAAGAACAGCATTAGAATCATTGGAGTACCAGAAGGACAGGGAACCAACCCCAACGAAAAAGCCACAGTCAAGCAAATCATTGCTGAAAAGTTCCCAGAGCTGGACAATGCAGGCATCCAGATTCAAGGCTCCCAAAGGGTGCCAGCTAAAAGAGATCCTAACAGAGAAACCCTAAGACATATCATAGTTACAATGATGGACGTCATGGATAGAGACACAATACTGCAAGAAGCAAGGTAGAAGAAGGAAATCGCATACACAGGAGCACCCCTTAGATTCACAGCAGTTCTATCAGAGGAAACCCTCCAAGCCCGAAGGCAATGGTGGGATATAGTGAAAAAACTCAATGAAATGAACGCTTCAACAAAATTACCTTATCCGTCTAAACTCTAATTCAAACCCGAAGGAATGATACACTATTTTGGGGAAAAACAACAGCTCAGGAACTTCATAGACTCAAAACCAAACCACAAAGAAGCACTAAAGGGGATATTGAAAGATAAGAAGAACCCCTACACACAATAAACCTTTACACAAAGATGGTGGAAAATCCCATAACAATAATCTCCCTTAAAGTCAATGGTCTAAATTCACCAATTAAGAGACACAGACTGGCAAAATGGATTCAAAGACTGAACCCAACATTCTGCTGCCTGCAAGAAACACATCTGAGTAGCCAGAACAAACACAGACTCAAAGTCAAAGGATGGAAAACAATCCTGCAAGCAAACAACTCCCTCAAAAAAGCTGGGGTGGCTTTACTAGTATCGGACAACATAGACTTCAGGTTGAAAAAGATTAGAAGGGATAGTGAAGGCCACTTTTTATTAATCACGGACCAGCTAAATACCTACAACAGCTGCTAAGAGACCTTAAGAAGGACATTGTGAGCAACACAATAGTAGTTGGAGACTTCAACACCACCCTGTCACCTCTGGACAGATCAAGATTAAAACTCACCAGGAAAATAATGGCTTTGAAGGAAGAAATAGAAGATAGAGGACTAGTAGATCTATACAGAGCTTTATATCCCAAAAAAAGAAATACACATTCTTTTCCAGTGCACATGGAACATTTTCCAGAAATAGACCATGTGCTGGGCCACACAATATACCTAGTCCAGAATCAACAAGATAGACATTGTACCAGCTATCCTTTCAGACCATGATGCACTGAAGATAGAAGTTAATCATGGACAGATGCAGAAAAACAAATCAAACACCTGGAAATTAAACAGCTTGATGTTGAACAATGAGTGGTTCAGGAAGGAAATCAAGGAAGAAATCAAAAGGTACCTGGAAACAAATGAGAATGAATACACGAACTACCAGAACCTGTGGGACGCAGCTAAAGCCGTATTAATGGGGAAATTTATAGCTCTGCAAACCCAAAAGACAATCTGAAAGATGAATGAAAACAAGAGCTGGTTCCTCAAGAAAATAAACAAGATTGATAAACCACTAGCAAGACTCACAAAGAAAGAGAGAGAGAGAGACGAATTGGAAATGAAAAGGGGGACACCACAAAAGAAACCAAATAAATTCAAAAGATCATCAGCGACTACTTCGAAAATCTGTATGTCACGAGACAAGATAACCTAGAAGAAATGGATAAATTCCTCGACTCCTATAATCTCCCACGGCTGAACCAAGAAGACCTGGAGTACCTGAATAGTCCAGTGAACATCAAGGAAATTGAAACGGTAAACAAAAGTCTTCCCAAAAACAAAGGCGCAGGTCCAGATGGATTCACTAGCGAGTTCTTCCAAACATTTAAAGAGGACCTATTGCCAATTTTTCTCAAGCTTTTCCAGGAAATTGAAGAAACAAAAACCCTCCCAAACAATTTCTATGAGGTTCATATCTCCCTAATACCAAAAAAAACAAAGACACCACACACACAAAAAAAACTACAGGCCAATATCCCTGATGAACACAGATGCGAAGATTCTCAACAAAATATTAGCAAATAGAATTCAACAACTCATCAAAAAGATCATACACCACGACCAAGTGGGATTCATCCCGTGGAAGCAAGGATGGTTTAATATCTAAAAATCAATCAACATAATCCATCATATCAACAAAAGAAAAGATAATAGTCATAAAATCCTATCAATAGATGCAAAGAAAGCATTTGACAAGATCCAGCACCCATTTATGGTGAAAAAGCTCACCAAAATGAGTATAGAAGGGACCTTCCTCAATATAATCAAATCCCTTTATCACAAACCTACAGTAAGCATCGTCCTCAATGGGGAAAAACTAAAAGCCTTCCCTTTGAGAACAGGGACGAGACAAGGATGCCCACTCTCTCCACTTCTGTTCAGTATAGTACTGGAAGTACTTCCAATAGCAATCAGGCAAGAAAATGATATTAAGGGCATTCAGGTAGGAAAGGAAGAAATCAAGCTCTCACTATTCGCAGATGATATGATCCTATACCTAGAGAACCCTAAAACCTCTACCAAGAAACTCCTTGAAACAAAAGACTCATATAGTAAAGTTGCAGGCTATAGAATCAATACCCAAAAGTCCATGGCTTTCCTATATGCAAATAATGAGAGAGAAAAAAGCGACATGATAAAAGCAATCCCGTTCACAATTGTGCCTCAAAAAATCAAGTAACTCGCAATCAGCTTAACAAAGGAGGTAAAGGACTTGTATAATGAAAACTACAAAACGCTACTTCAGGAAATAAATGAGGACACGAGGAAATGGTAAGACATCCCCTGCTCATGGATTGGAAGAATTAATATTGTCAAGATGGCAATTCTCACCAAAGCATTGTACAAATTCAATGCGATCCTTGTAGGGATACCCTTGACATTCTTCAAAGAAATGGAGCAAGAGCTCCTGAAGTTCATATGGAACAATAAGCCCCCACGAATAGCTAAAGCAATTCTTGAGAAAAAGAAAATGGGAGGAATCAATCTCCCCAACTTCCAACTCTACTACAAAGCGGTAGTCATTAAAACAGCATGGTACTGGAACAAAGGCAGAGCGGCAGACCAATGGAACAGGGTTGAATACTCTGACACCACCCCCCCAAATATATGATCATCTAATCTTTAATAAGGGAGCAAGAAACGTGAAGCAGATTAAGGAAAGCATGTTTAACAAATTGTGCTGGCAAAACTGGACAGATACATGCAAAAAAAAATGGGCTTAGGCCTCCACCTATCAGCATGTACAAAAGTCAGATCAAAATGGATTAAAGACTTCAACATCAGACCAGAATCCCTAAGGTACATTGAAAACAAGGTCGGCAAAACCCTCCACGACATTGAAGCCAATGATATCTTCAAAGTTGACACGCCACTGGCCAAGCAAGTGAAAACAGAGATAAATAAATGGAACTATCTCAAACTAAGAAGCTTCTGCATCTCAAAAGAAACAGTGACCAAAATACAAAGACAATCTACAGAATGGAAAAGAATATTTATGCAGTACCCATCTGATAAAGGGTTGATATCAAGGATGCACTGGTTGAACTCCACAAGAAGAAAACTGCCAACCCAATCAAAAAATGGGGTGATGAAATGAACAGAAACTTTCCCAAAGAAGAAATCCAAATGGCTCAGAGGCACATGAGAAAATGTTCCACATCACTACTCATCAGGGAGATGCAGATCAAAACAACCATGAGAAACCATCTCACACCACAGAGACTGGCCCACATCCCAAAACACAAAAGCAACCGGTGTTGGCATGGATGTGGGGAGGAAGGGACTCCCCTTCACTGCTGGTGGGAATGCAGACTGGTTCAGCCCTTTTGGAAAACAATATGGACGTTTCTCAAAAAATTAGAAATTGAGCTTCCATTTGACCCAGCAATACCACTCCTGGGAATATAACCCGGAGACGCAAAAAAGTATAGTAGAGATGACATCTGCATTTCTATGTTCATTTCAGTACTGTTTACAATAGCCATAATCTGGAAAAAAAACAGAGTTCCCAAAGACAGATGACTGGTTAAAGAAACTGTGGTACATCTTTTTTTTTTTTCTTTTTGGGTCACACCTGGCGATGCACAGGGGTTACTCCTGGCTCTGCACTCAGAAATTACCCCCTGGCCGTGCTTAGGGGACCATATTGGATGCTGGGATTTGAACCCAGGTCGGCCACGTGCAAGGCAAATGCCCTACCCGCTGTGCTATCTCTCCAGTCCCTAAACTGTGGTACATCTACACAATGGAATACTATGTAGCTGTCAGAAAACATGAATTCACGAAATTTGCATCTAAGTGGACCAACATGGAAAGTATCATGTTGAGTGAAATGAGTCAGAAAGAGACAGACATAGAAAGATTGCACTTATATGTGGAACATAAAGTAGCTGAGAGGTACAAGCTTACAATGGTGCAATTTCTGGCAGATATTTCTCTGGACTTAGTTACTAAAATACTAAAATACAGAAATCCAAAACCGTGAGGCCACTAGTGCAGCCACTCGACCTCATATCGCTTCATTCTCAGCAATGGCAAATAAATTATCTAATACTTAGTTTTAAGTAGGTCCAACTTTAGAGGGGACAAACTTCAAACAATAATAGTTAGTTTTGTGTTGAAATATTGAATGTAATCAAAGTAAAGTGAAAGTAAAGTGAAATTTACTAGTTATACATGCGGTGTGGAGGGCTTGTAGGTGCGGGGGAGTGGGGGAGAGGTATACTGTGATTCTTGGTGGTGGAATATGTGCACTGGTGAAGGGAAGGGTGTTCGAGCATTGTATAACTGAGACTTAAACCTGAAAGCTTTGTAACTTTCCACATGATGATTCAATGAAAGAATAAATTAATAAAAAAATAGAGTATTTTTACACAGAGTTCTTTAAAGGGCTGCGCACCTCTGACCTAATGTATCTTATCAAAGTAATACTTTCTATTAAAAAACATAGTATGAGATTCATACCCAAGAATAATAGACACAAGTGCCAGCAGTCCTGATCCATGCTTAGAAGCGTGCCATGGTGGAGATAGAGGGTAGTTAGGTTAGGGAGGAGACCACTATGACAATGATATTTGGAAACGATCAGTCTGGGCAAGATTTGAGTGCTGACAGAGTAAAGGGATGTACATGATAACTTTCACTACCTGTATTGCAAACCATATTGCCCTACAAAAAATAGAGAGTGAGAGAGAGAAAGTGAGCAAGCAAGAGAGCTAGTGAGAAAGAGAGAGAGAACAGAGAGAGAGATAGAGAGAAAGAGTGCCTGCCGTGCATAGAGGCAGGCTGGGGGGTGCCAGAAGGGAAACTGGGGACATGTGGTTGCAAATGTACAGTAGTGAAAGGATGGGTATTGGAGCATTGTATGACTGAAATCCAATCCTGAACAACTTTGTAACTATGTACCTCACAGTGACATGATAAAAAACTGGGGAGGGGAGTAAAGCGGCTATGGTATATATCACTTGTCACTTGTCTTCCCATTGATCTTTGATTTGACAAAGAAGTCTGACCATCTCATTGGTGGGTGGCCACGTGGTCTTTTGACGTCCTGTGGAATCCAGTCGGTAACTGCTCTAGTTCAACGGTTGTCTCTGAATCGCATTACATGTCCGGCCCATATGATTTTTGATGTCTTGGCAAACGAGACAGCGTCCCTGATTCTTGATCGTCAATGGAGGTTGGAACTCTGGATGCCTTCTCTCACTTGTGTGAGACGTGATACTCCTAGCATAGCTCTTTCAATTCCTTGTACATATACACTATGGTACATATACACTATGGACTGCTACTCAGCAATACGAAAATATGAAGTACTGCAATTTGTTGCTCTGTGGAAAGACCTGAAGAGTATCATGCTGAGTGAAGTTTGAAGACGAGGTGCATGCACAGAATACCTTGTCGTATGTGAGATATAAAGAAACTTAGTGGGGGAATAACTAATGTCCAAAGGCAACAGAAACAAAGAACAGAACTGGTCTTCAGTAGAAAACTTGTCCAATGGGAGAAATAGGTCAGAGCGGGAAACACTAGGACATTTGTGGAGGAAAGTAGAAATGGGTGAGGGGATCAGTGTTGAGACATTGTACGCCTGAAAATTAATTATGAAAAACTGTCTCACTGTTATTCATGGTGATTGAATTAATAAGAAAGAAATAAACAAAATGAAAAAATGATTGCTAAAATAGGACAAGGATTATGTAGCAAAAATAATAAATAAATAAAGTATTCATTCCTGAACCAGGAAGATAATGCAGCGAATAATGAGGCTGACCCAGTTTCAGTTCCTGGCACTGCACATGATCCCTGAACACTCTCAGGAGTAGAGTTCACAGAGGCAGGAATAAGCCCTGGCCACCTAGCAGTGTGGCTCATCTACTCCCTCTTCCATTTTTTAAAAAAATGATTACACATGCTAAATGCCTAGAATATGAATGTCGAAGGCAAACAATTCAAGTGACACAGCACTTTGGTTGTCTGAGTTAACCAAGCGATGTTTCATCCGGTGCTGCTGACTGTCCTGGTGTTCTAGAGACTCAGTTTCACCTTCCTACAGTTGCACTGGGTGCCGAGTTGTCTCAAGAAAATTGTACAAAGTACAGAATGATTTTCCTGAAATAAATCTTTTTTTTAAATCACTTCTTCTCATCAGCTTTCTATTTCCTCAGAAATAATTCTCAAAAAACTTTGATACTCCCAACATCTCCTTCCTCAGATTGCTTTCATTCTAGTCAGACTTATCTACTCACCAAAACTTTTTCTCATGACTTTGCCTCTCCCTTACCATGTATCTAATACCAATTCCAGAACTGTTCACTCACGTCTTTTTTTAAAGACAGCTGTACCTTTAGTTTTAGATTCTAATAATTTAGCATAATGTCCTGTATTTATATTTTTATTATCAGTAATCAGAAATAACATAAACAATGTTTTTTTTTAATGAGAGGGGGGCTACAACCAATAGTGCCCAGGACTTATTCCTGGTCTGTGCTCAAGATCACTCTTGGCTGTGAAAAACGGATGATACGATTGTGAATGGAATTGCTTTTTTCATGTCCCTTTCCTCTGTCTCATTGTTTGCATATAGGAAGGCCATGGATTTTTGGGTATTGATTTTATAGCCTGCAACTTTACTGTACAGGTCAATTGTTTCTAAGAGTTTCTTACTAGAGCTTTTAGGCTTCTCTAGGTATAGTATCATATCATCTGCGAATAGTGAGAGCTTGATTTCTTCCTTTCCGATCTGAATCCCCTTAATATTTTTTTCTTGCCTGATGGCTATTGCTAATACTTCCAGTACTATATTAAAAAGAAGTGGTGAGAGTGGGCATCCTTGTCTTGTCCCCGATCTTAGGGGAAAGGCCCTTAGTTTTTCTCCATTGATGATAATGCTTGCCATCGGTTCGTGATAGATGGCTTTGCATATAAATGGATCAGCATGGAAAGTATCATGCTAAGTGAAATGAGTCAGAAAAAGAGAGACAGACATAGAAAGATTGCACTCATCTGTGGAGCATAGAATAATA
Organism: Sorex araneus; assembly: GCF_027595985.1. NCBI lineage: Eukaryota > Metazoa > Chordata > Mammalia > Eulipotyphla > Soricidae > Sorex > Sorex araneus. The sequence goes on along the minus strand of NC_073302.1, from coordinate 190,116,962 downwards.
GACTATAAGACTAACACCCAAGATTAGTAGAAATAAGTACCAGGAGGTTGTCCCCATGGCTCGGAGGCTGGTCTCTCATTCTGGGCAACTCAGAGAAGGAAACACCAAGTAAAATGTGGTCGGATGTCATGCGGGGGAAGGGTGATGCATGCCGGATATAGACTAGAGACTGAACACAATGGCTACTGAACACCTTTATTGCAAACCACAGCACCTAATCAGAGAGAGAGATCAAAAGGGAATACCCTGCCATAGTGGCAGTGTGGGGTGGGGGGAGACGGGACTGGGGAGGGCGGGAGAGATGCTGGGTTTACTGGTGGTAGAGAATGGGCACTGGTGAAGGGATGGGTTCTTGAACTCTGTATGGGGGAAACATGAGCACAAAAATGTATAAAACTGTAACTGTACCCTCACGTTGATTCACTAATTAAAAATAAATAATTAAAAAATAAAGTTGTCAAATTTGCAAAAAAAATAAATAAAAATAAAAGTAGCTAGGAAAAGTGGGACAAGCATAGACCCAAATGAACAGGTGCTTGATGAAAGTAGGGATTCACTGCATTAGAGAAGAACTATTTAGTTAATAGAAATGAATTCATTTTACTCCACAGTTGTGGAAAAGGGATTGCAAGTAAAGAGAAAAGCATTGATCCTCCCTGCAAACATCACATCATGGATAGAGTTTGGCCAAGAAGAAATAAGTCCTCATAATTAAAAATGCACCAACTATCAAATCATTGCAAATGCTCCCTTAGCTAAATTGAGGGCACAGCTTTTATGAGTAGCTTCCTTGGATTATTCTTTTACAGGCTGTTGCCAACTGTGATCATGTAATTCATAAACAAAATACAAATGACCTCATTCACCCTGTCTAATCTGTTCATTTCTGGAAGAAAACATAGAGGGACAAATAGACGTGAATCAAATTTGTTTGACAAAACTTAGGCTTTGAAAAAAAAAAAAAGAAAAACGGATAATACGCAGTACTGGGCATTAAACTGGGGTCAATTACATACAAAGCAAGGATCCTGGCCCCTGTACTATCTCTCCAATACCAGAACAGGTTAATTTTTTTTTGGGGGGGGTCACACCTGGCAATGCACAGGGGTTACTCCTGGCTGTGCACTCAGGAATTACTCCTGGCGGTTCTCAGGGGACCATAAGGGATGCTGGGAATCGAACCCGGGTCAGCCACGTGCAAGGCAAACGCCCTACCCACTGTGCTATCGCTCCAGCCCCAGAACAGGTTAATATTTTAACTCAACATATTATGCAATTGCTCAACATACAGAACCCAAAAATCAGCATGCATATATACACCAAATAGTACTCTGTAATTGTCTGACATATTAACCAAGCGATGTTTAATCCGGAAATTTCAAACAGGTGCTATTTTGGGGAGAGTGTACTTCCCAAGTAGGACTCAAGAGATACAGGGGCCCTTTCCAGTCATTCCTGGTTAACAGGGCTGGAATTTCAATGAGGAAGGGGTGTAGCGTTGGCCCTGATATGCCGGGTTCATGTGGCCCATCACTGCTTTAGTGCTCTGGAGTCTCATAAAGGTACCTAACAATGCTTGGTGACTATGTGGTACGTGGGTCACCAGCATGCAATCACCCCCATTAATCCCTGAACAAACTCTCCAGGCCCTAATACTTTGACTTAATACTTTAAAAACCATTTTATAAAGCTGTACTAATTGATCAATTTTTGGAAAGTGAAATTGGAGACACAAATCTTGACTACAAAATGGTTAGACTCTTCATATTTTTGCTCTATGCTTCAGAACAATTAGGTTAATGTTTAATTTACTATTATAAATCAATTTTTAAGGTCATCTCATTGTCCAAATATGTGGCTTTACAAGAACTCTCTTCCTTTCTTTGCTCATTTGTTTATTTTTTTTCAGAACTTTGTGTCCAAGGATCACTCTTGGCAAATCTCAGAGTACTTTTGTTACCAGAGATCTAGCCTGGGTTGGCCTTAATCCCCATGCTATTTCTTTGTCCCTTATTTTTTGGATGTAATTTATTTTAATATTCTTTCTGGGTGCATCTGGAAATATATTTTTAAATGTAACTGAAACACTTGGTTTTTTCTCCTCCTTACTAATCACCTTAGATTATGCATTGGAAAAAAAAGTTCACCTTAAAACAAATTGTACAATTAATTTAAATACTCTTTCTTTATTTGTCTCAGAAACAATACATAACTTGTGCAGGTTAAATATGAATTTCAAAATGTATACAATTTCAGCCATCCAAAACAACTTTGTGTATATAAAAGTTAGACATACCCTCTCCAACATGGACCTAGGTGGATATAAAGTACTTGAAATTCAGCTAGTCTGATGATAACTATGTGCTACAATAAATAATTTTAAAATAGTCTGAAGAAAATGAATATACAGTATCTTGCTAATATAGTTTACCACATTCTATGTTTATATTTTTAAAAAGTACTGCAATAATATTAATATTTTACAGTGAATTTGACCTGTTTTTAATGCTTTTTTCTAGGGAATATAGAATACCTCCATGAAGCTTACACCCTAGCCCTCTTTAACAGTGCCAAATTAGTCTTTACTCTGCTGGTGTCTTACATGCATTTTTCTCATGCTGCATTGCATGGAAGTGTCATTACTCACTAACCAATGATCTTTCAAAGATGTTTCACTTTTATGTTGAGTGAAAGTCCAGGTAATGAATTATTTATTTGCAACACTGAGGAAACATCTAGTAGATCCCAAGAGGGGTGTTGTACTGAGCGCAGTTTTAGGAGACAAGCTTCTTGACAAGTGTTTAAATCTAAGCATATATCACCTTAGTTTTTCTAACACTCGGCAATATAGCTAGTCTCAGAAAAAGTAGGCTGTATTGCTTTCCAGTGGGAAAACATACATCAACTAGATTATGCTGAAATGTAACTAGTTTTTATTCTTATTGCATTTCCCTGTTTCATGGAGCTATAATCTACATATATCATTGTGTAATTTTAAGACACAAGTCACAATGATTTGACATAAGCATATATTTCAAATAATTATCAAAGTATGTTAAATGAAAGATTTTAATATGTACTCTCTTTGCAACTTTCAAATACACAGTACATTGCTGTTAGCTCTAGTCTTGATATGAGTATATTACATATCCATATTATTTATTCTTATAACTCTAAGTTTGAAGCCCTTGATCACTTCCACCTGTACTCATATCCAAACTTTAGAGAACAATAATAAACTGCTTCTAGAAATGTTATTTTTATGATCCATGTATCACTTAGTCATATAGTAGTTATTCTTCTCTCTGACTTGTTCGTATCACATAATGTCCTCTAAATTCATCTGTATTGTCATAAAGACAATTATTTTCTTCTTTCATGTTAGTGAGTCTCCCGCCCCTGCACCAGGCTGTCTTCACTGGGGGTCCCTCTTTGGGGGGTGGGATAAGTTTCCCTCCCCACCCCAAGCAGAGCCCTCAACCTCAAGAGCCAAAAACCACAAGAACTCAACTACAGTCATGCTAAGGCAACTCTCCACAGGTTCCGATGAACCTCACCCCTGAAGGAACCAACAGAGGAACCCAGGTATGCAGGACCCGTGGCAGAGATCTCTAAGCCTGGTCAGATGGGTACTGGGCCTCCTCCACCCAGATCCCCAGTTTTCCAGTGGCTTGACAGCCATACCCACAAACTCCCCTGAGCACCATGTAATCTCATCAACGGCCAAGATCCAGAGACTATGAAACAAAGCTCCTGGAAGAGAGTGACACAATTTTTCATGGAGCACGTAGCTGCCTCTTTATTTTTATTTACTTATTTATTTTCCCCTGCATGGCAGATCCTGGCAAGCTATCCGTGACATTTTTGATATGCCTAAAACAGTAACAAACAACATGCTCTTCATATTCCTGGAGTGACTAGATATCATCAGGCTACACTGGAACTCGACAAGAACAAATGAAGACGTTACTGGCCAGCTTGAGCAAATCGATGAACAGCGGGATGACAGTGATGTTAGTTAAGATTATAAGATATATTAATATATATGTTTAGTAGCATATATATCACATTCAGTTTATCTCTTCATTAGTAATTTTATATGATTTGCGTATATAGCTTGAATTATGTAATCACATGCCAGATCCTAATTGTTTTGCTTTTAGGATATTGAGGAAGCCCTATACCAGTTTCCTTAATGACTTTAGCAATTTGCATTATCACCACCATGAACTAAGTTTCTGTCCTGTGCACAACACTCCAGAATGCTTGTTTTACTTATTGCTGATAATATTATATAAAATAACCACAGGTATGAAAATGTTTAATTGTGATTTTTTATTTGAGTTTTGTTGATCATTAGTGATATTGCATATCTTTTCACATAAATTTGGTCATTTAAAAATTTTCTTCAGAAAGTTTATTCTTTGTCAATTATTTGATATAATACCCAAACATGAGCTTTAGTTTGAATAAACACTTAAGAATCTGAACCAGAAAACTCCTAGAAGAAAACATCGCAGAGAGATGCTTGATGCTGGTTTTTGGATATATTTTATGACAATATATTTGAAAATATATTGCCAGGCAACAAACGCAAATATACAAAGCTGAAAAACATCAATCCAAAAATCTTCTGCAAAACAAATAAATGATAAAATGAAAAGGCAAATTATGTGATGGGAAAAAACAGTTAGAAGAAGAGAGATTTACTAGGTTGCCAATATCCATAGTACATAAGGAACTCATATAACTCATTCCACAAAATCCTAATTTGATTCCTTCTTAAGATTATATTATCAATTTTTTAATTATTTTATGGAATTCTTTATAATAATACAATGCTTTGCCCAGGGGAATGAAAATATTTTTTATCAAGGAAAAAACTCAAATGGCAAAGGAGACTGACATTTGTGGAATCAAACTGGCAACAAAATTATGGGTAATTATACAATCACTGTGGAAAAGGAAAATTAGTTAACTGCTACCAAGATTAGCAATGCATACATGGAAATCTGGTGCTCTCAATCAGACAGTTACTGATGTGCTTTGGTTGCAACAGTCAATCTTAACTCATTTGCCCTTTGTTAGAATGATGGAACAGTGAAATTAAATTTTGACACAAGCAGTTTCCAACTTAATATTCTAAAATTTTGGTTTCTGCAAATAAATGCTTATTCACTTAGTATAATCCCAACAGCAAAATAAAAGTATTATGCTAAGTGAAGTGAGTCAGAAAGAGAGGGACAGACATAGAGGGACTGCACTCATTTGTGGAGTGTAGCATCACATGAGGCTGACACCCAAGGACAGTAGATACAGATACAAGGGCCAGGAGGATTGCCCCATAGCTGGAAGACTGCTTCATGAGCAGAGGGGAGAAGGCAGATGGAATAGAGAAGGGATCACTAAGGAAATGATGTCTGGAGGAACCAGTTGGGATGGGAGATGTATGCCGAAAGTAGATAATGGACCAAACATGATGACTTCTCAGTTTCTTTGTTGCAAGCTATAATGCCCAAAAGTAGAAAGAGAGTATGGGGAATATTGTCTGCTATAGAGGCAGGGGGAGGGTGGGAAAGGGGGTTATATCTGGGATATGGTGGTGGGGAATGTGCACTGGTGGAGGGATGGGTGTTTGATCATTGTGAGATGGTAACCCAAACATGAAAATTTGTAACTATCTCATGGTGATTCAATAAAATTAAAAACATTTTAAAAAATAAACAAATATTTCACTAAGAATAAAAAGTAAATTGTTCTTAGATACATGAAAATCTACTCAATATTAGTCAAAAACACAACTGTCATAGGCAGATTCGTGCGTTCTAAAGATGTCTTTGAGCTGCAATGAACAGCACAAAAAGTAGATCCACTTGCTTTCAGAAGTGAAAGCTCATCTGCTGAAACCTTAAGTTTTATCCAGTTGCAATCCATCTTGGATTCAGTTTGAATTAAACCTCCAGAACTCTTATATACCAAATTTATTTATACAATTTCTTCAAGTGATGAAATTTGTGATGATTTGCTACCAAAACAACATAAAATAAATGCACAAATATATTTGGCAGGCAGTTATACTTAAGCAATAAGTCTCTTTTGCTGTTCACAAAAAGATTAAAGCTCAACTCAGGTCCTCCCATCCAGGTACCAGCCCGGGTCAGGGTGCCTTCCCGGAGCTGTGTTTTTAACCAGTCCCCAGGAAAGCCGGTTTCCAGCCTTGGTCAGCAGGGGACGGGAACTGAGGGACACTGCGTGGACACCCCAAGCTGAAAAGTTCCACGCATCCTCTGCAATCCCATCCAGGCACTAGTCTGGGTTAGGGCTCCTTCTGGAGTTATTCTCTCCCCTCCATATCAGACAAGAAACACAAGTTACCCTCTTAGCTGGAACTTTCACCAGGTTAGCTTAACCAACAGAAACACGGCCAATATCTCATTAAGCCCACCTCATTTAGGCCACATAGGTCACAATGGTAAAGCAACACAGATCTCCACCAAGCTTACTTGTTGAAGAGGCTAGCCCAGAAGACCCCAACAGCAATGAAGTGCTAGATAACTTCTCTGATAAGGAATTTAGAAGGGAGCTACTGAGGGTGTTTAAGGAGCTAAAAGAAACAATGAAAAGCAATACCAATAAAATGCAAGAGGATTTGAAGGTAGAAATATGGAAAATGCAAACAAAATTACTAACGAAAATGTCAGACCTGAAAAACCAGGTAGGCGAATTAAAAAACTCACTGGACAGCCTCAAGAGCAGAGTAACAGCTGCTGAGGACAGAATAAGTGAGCTCGAAGATGAAGTCCAGAGACCTTCGAGAAAAGAAAATGAAAAGAGACTGACGATCCGGGAACAGATGGCAAGAGAAGATCGTGATGAAGTCAAGACGAGTAATATAAGAATTACTGGAGAGCCAGAGGACAGGAAGAAAACCCTGATGAAGAAGAAACTGTCAAAAACATCATTGCTATGATGTTCCCAGAGCTGAAGAAAACATGCGACTACATTCAGGAGGCCCAAAAGGTACCAACTAGAAGAAATCCAAATAGAAATACCCCAAGACACATCCTGATTTAAATGACCAAAACATTAGATAGAGACAAAATCCTGAAAGCAGCAAGATCAAAGAAAGAAATTGGCTATAAAGGAGCATCCTTAAGATTCACAGCCAACTTGTCTGATGAAACCCTCATGGCCCAAAAACAGTGGTGGGATATAGTGAAAAAACTCAATGAAATAAATGCCTCACCAAAAATACTTTACCCGGCTAGACTCTCTCATTCATAACAGAAGGAATAACACACAGTTTCACAGATAAATAACAGTGCAGGAACTTTATAGACTCAAAACCATGGTTACAAGAACAACTTTAAGACAAGACCCTCAAATACACCAAACCTTAGCAGAAAAATGGGACAAAACCCCATAACAATAATCTCTCTCAACGTCAATGGGTTAAACGCACCAATTAAAAGACACAGAGTGGCAGGATGGATTAGAAAATTGAACCCAACATTCTGCTGCCTGCAAGAAACTCATCTAAACAGTCAGAAGAAACACAGGCTCAAAGTCAAAGGCTGGAAAGCAATTCTACTTGTGAACAACTACATAAAAAATCTGGGGTAGCCATCCTAGTATCAGACCACATTGATTTCAGACTGAAGAAGGTCACAAGAGACAGTGAAGGTCATTTCTTATTGATAAAGGGATCTGTACAACAGGAAGAACTAACAATACTAAATATATATGCAACTAATGAGGGACCAGCAAAGTACTTAAAACAACTACTCATAGACTCAAAGAAAGACATTAATAGCAACACTAGTTGGAGACTTCAACACCACTTTATCAACTCTTGATAGATCAACCAGACTCAAGCTTAGCAAGGACATACTGCATCTGAGGCAAGAAATGGAAGAAAGGGATTTAGTAGATATATACAGGACACTTCATCCTCAAAAAGCTGAATATGTATTCTTCTCAAGTGTGCATGGAACATTCTCCAAGATAGACCACATGCTGAGCCACAAAACATACCTCCATAAAATTAAGAAGATAGAGATTATATCAATGATCTTCTTAGACCACAATACACTGAAATTAGAAATAAATCACACACACAAACAGAAAATGAAATCAAACACCTGAAAATTAAATAGCTCACTAATGGACAACGAGTAGCTTAGAAAGCAAAGCAAAGAGGAAATCAAAAGATTCCTGGAAATGAATGACAATGAGGACATGAGTTACCAAAACTTATGGGACACAGCAAAAGCTGTGTTAAGAGGAAAGTTCATAGATCTACAAGCATTTCTCAGGAGGGAGGAGTGAGCCCACATAAGTAACCTAACCTCACAGCTTAAGAGCTTGGAGAATGACCAACAAATGGACCCCAATCCGAACAGGAGGAAGGAAATAATAAAACTCAGAGCACAAATTAATGAGATGAAAACAAAAAAAATCCAAAAGATCAATGAAACCAAGAGCTGGTTCTTTGAGAAAATAAACAAGATCGATAAACCTCTAGCAAGACTCACATCTTATAGCCTTGTTCTCCCTCTGGGAGAACCTGGCTAGCTACCAAGAATTTCCTACCCACATGTGAGAGCCTCATAAACTTCTCATGGTGTATTCATATGCCAAAACCAATAACAATGCTGGGTCTCATTCCCCTGACCCTGAAAAAGCCTTCAGTGCAGCTCTGAGAAGGACGAGTAAAGAGAGGCTTCTAAAATCTCAGGGATAGACAAATGGAGATGTTACCGAGACCGCTCAAGAAATTCGACAATCAACAGGATGATGATGATGATGATGATGATGATGATGATGATGATGATGATGATGATAATGATGATGATGAAGACTCACAAAAAAGGGAGAGAAAAAACCATAATAAATTGAATCAGAAATGAAAATGGGGACATGACAACAGTAACTACAGAAATTCAAAGGATCCTCAGTGATTACTTTGAGAATCTTTATGCCACAAAACACAAAAACCTTGAGGAAATGGGTAAATTCCTAGACTCCTATAGCCTCTTAAGGATGAATCAAGAAGAACAGGAATACTTGAACAGACCTATCACCATCATGGAAATTGAAACGGTAATAAAAAGTCTCCCCAAGCACAAAAGTTTTGGCCCAGATTCATTTACTAGTCAATTCTTCCAAACCTTTAAAGAGGACTTACTCCCAATCCTATTTAATTTTATACTTCAGGAAATAAAAGTATCAAAAACACTTCCAAACAGCTTTTATGAAACAAATATCACCCTGATAGCAAAAGCAGACAAAGATACCACAAAGAAATAAAATTACAAGACCGACATCCCTGATGAACACAGACACAATGATCCTCAACAAAATATTAGCAAATAGAATCCAACAACTCATCAAAAAGACCATACACCATGACCAAGTAAGATTCATCCCAAGGATGCAAGGATGGTTTAACATTGTCAAGTCAATCAACATAATTCATCATATCAATAAAAGAAATAATAAAAACCATATGATCATATTAATAGATGCAGAGAAAGCATTTTACAAGATTCAGCACCCGTTTATGATGAAAACTCTCAGCAGTATAGGCATCGAAGGAACTTTCCTCAATATAGTCAAATCCATGTACCAAAAGCCCATGGCAAGTATCATTCTCAATGGGGAAAAACTAAAAGCCTTCCCTCAAAGATCGGGTACAAGGCAAGGTTGCCCGCTTTCACCACTCCTATTCAATTTAGTACTGGAAGTCCTGGCCATATGAGTTAGACAAGAAAAAGATAACAAGGGCATACAGATAGGAAAGGAAGAGATCAAGTTATCACTATTTGCAGAGGATATGATACTATACTTGGAAAACCCTAAAGACTTTACAGAAAAGTTCCTAGATACAATAGGTCGATATAGTAAAGTGGCAGGCTACAAAATCAACACCCAAAAGTCCATGGCTTTCGTATATACAAATAATGAAAGAGAAGAAAGAGAGATTAAAAAACAATCTCGTTCACTGTAATTCCTCAGAAAATCAAGTACCTTGGAGTCAGCTTAACCAAAGAGGTGAAGGACCTATACAAGGAAAATTACAAAACACTACTTCAAGAAATAAAGGAGGACACTAGGAAATGGAGACACATCCCCTGCTCATGGATAGGGATTGTTAACATTATCAAAATGGTAATACTGCCCAAAGCACTATACAAATTTAATGTGGTCCCTATCAGGATACCTATGACATTTTTCAAAGAAATGGACAAGACACTCCTGAAATTCATATGGAACAATAAACCCCCACGAAGAGCTAAAGCAATCCTTGGAAAAAAGTAGATGGATGGTGTTACCTTCCCTAACTTCAAACTCTACTACAAAGCAGTAGTAATTAAAACAGTATGGTATTGGGATGAAAACAGACCTGCAGACCAATGAAACAGAGTTGAATATCCCATCACAGTCCCCCAAATATATGGCCACTTAATCATTGACAAAGGACCAAGAAATGCAAAGTGAAACAAAGAAAGCCTCTTCAACAAGTGGTGCTGGGAAAACTGGATAGCTACTTGAAAAAAAAATTAACTCTGACCTGTCTAATGCCAGGCACAAAAATCAGATCAAAGTGGATTAACGACCTCAATATCAGACAAGAATCTATAAGGTACATAGAAAAAAATGTAGGTAGAGCTCTCCATGACACTGAAGCTAAAAGCATCTTTAAGGATGAAACAGCACTGACCATGCAAGTGGAAGCAAACAAAAACAAATGGGACTACATCAAGTCAAGAAGTTCCTGCACTTCACAGGAAAAAACGACCAAAATACAGAAAGAGCCCACAGAATAGGAAAGAATATTTACCCATTACCCATCTGATAAGGGATTAATATCAAAGATATCAAAGACACTATTAACATTGTATAAGAAAAAACCTCCAACCCTATCAAAAAACGGGGAGAAGAAATGAACAGAAGTTTCCTGAAAAAAGAAATACAAATGGCCAAAAGGCACATGAAAAAATGATCCACATCGCTAGTCATCAGGGAGATGCAAATCAAAACAACAATGAGATATCATCTCACACCACAGAGACTGGCACACATGCAAAAGCACAAAAGCAACCAGTGCCGGCATGGATGTTGAGAAAAAGGCACGCTCTTTCTTTTTTTTTTTTATTCGTTTATTTTTAATTAGAGAGTCATCATGAGGGTACAGTTACAGATCCATACATCTTTGTGCTCATGTTTCCCCCATACAAAGTTCGATAACCCATCCCTTCACCAGTGCCCATTCTCCACCACCAGTAAACCCAACATCCCTCCCCCCCTCCCCAGTCCCGTCTCCCCCCACCCCACCCTGCCACTATGGCAGGGTATTCCCTTTTGTTCTCTCTCTCTGATTAGGTGTTGTGGTTTCACTGTTGGTGGGAATGCCAACTGGCCCAGCCTTTCTGGAAAACAAAGTAGACAGTCGTTCAAAAACTAGATAGTGAGCTTCCATATGACCCTGCAATACCACTTCTGGGAGTATATCCAGAGGTTTCAAAAAAGCACAATGGAAATGATATCTGTACCTATATATTCATTGGAGTACTGTTCACAATAGCCAAAATCGGGAAACCTGAGTGCCCTAAAACAGATGGCTGGTTAAAGAAACTTTGTACATCTACACAATGGAATACTATGCAGCTGTTAGGAGAGATGAAGTCATGAAATTTGCTTATAAATGGATAGACACGGAGAGTATCAAGATAAGTGAAATGAGTCAGAAAAAGAGGGACAGACATAGAAGGACTGCACTCATTTGTGGGGTATAGAATATCATCACGTGAGGCTGACATCCAACGACAGTAGATACAAGGGCCAGGAGGATTGCCCTATAGCTGGAAGACTGCTTCATAAGTGAAGGGGAGAAGGCAGTTGGAATAGAGAAGGGATAACTAAGAAACTGATGGCTGGATGAATTAGTTGGGATTGGAGATGCATGCCGGAAGTAGATATGGAACAAACATGATGACCTCTCTGTGTCTTTAAAAGTTGCAAGCCATAATGCCCAAAAGTAAAAAGAGAGTATGGGGAATATTGTCTGCCATGGAGGCTGGGGGAGGATTGGACAGGGGGGTATAGCCAGGATATTGGTGGTGGTGAATGTGCCCTCATGGAAGGATGGGTATTTTATCATTGTGAGATTATAACCCAAACATGAAAGCTTATAACTATTTCATGGTGATTCTATAAAATTTAAAAAAAAGCTCAACTCAAATAAAATACCAACTGTGTGTCTTTTCAGACCAATTACCATTATTGGTTTTGCCTTGTATATAAAATTTTAGCAAAAATTTTAAGAGTATTATTTAATTGTTTGTGGGGTAAAAGAGTTATTCATAATTTAGTTCATTTTCTGATATAGGTTTTGTCACTAGACTGTGTTCTCTGAAAAATAAGAAAAATTGAACTTGTGAATCTCATATTGTGAGTCTCTTCATTTTATTGGAAATAATTGTGTACAGATCTACATAATGTGATACTTTAATATTTACAAGTTGAGAGTCATCTTCAATTTGAAACAAAAATTGAGGTTACATGGAAAACAAATGCCGTTATGTTTAGAGGTCAAGCCATTCATATTTTCATCTAATTCATAGATTTTTTAAAAAATTTATTTTATTGAATCACCATGTGAAAAGTTACAAAGTTCTCAGTCTTATGTCTCAGTTATACAATACTCAAACACCCTTCCCTTCACCAGTGCCCATATTCCACCACCAAAATCCCCATATACCTCCCTCCCCCTCGACCCCAACCCCGCCCGCGTAACTGATAAATTTCACTTCGTTTTCTCTTTACCTTGATTACATTCCATATTTTAACACAAAACTCACTATTGTTGTTGGAATTTTCCCCAAAAAAAGGCAGTCCTACTGCCAAGGAAGCATTTGATATTTAGTTTTCCATTGCTGAGAATGAAGAGATATTAAGTCTCGCTGTTCCAAGTACATAACTTTTTTTCCCCCTCCTTCCCGCGCCACCGAGTTCATGCCTGCTTAGTAATATGATTGACGCCACGCCGCCCGACAAAGGGAAAAAAAACTGAGAAAGAGGGATATTTTCCGTCCTCAGCTGGCGTGGGGCTATGGCTTAGTTGACAGTCTAGCAGCATGTCTGCAAGCAGTTCCTGGGACCAAAAGTAGTCTAGTTGGTTTCCGGATTCTGGTAGATCAGCAGCTAAGTGGCCACACAAAAGTGTGGCTACCCGGATGGAATTTCGGTATAGCGTGCGCTGGTATCAGCCCGGCCCGAGACTGCCCAAGTGTCCCGCTGTTCCAAGTACATAATTTTTCCCCCTTTTTTTCAGTTCCTGCACTACCAAGTTAGTGCCTACTTAATAGACATCATAATATGGCTGACACCACGCCACGTTTCTACCCGAGAAAGGAAGAGATCCGAGAAAAAAGGATATTTCCTCAACTCGGCCGATGTGGGGTTATGGCTTAGTTCACAGTCTAGAGAAATGGCTGCTACTTTGATTACTTTCGATATTTCAACAAAAGATCCACTATTATTGTTTGGAGTTTCCCCCCCAAAGTCCCACCTGCTAAAAAGGAACCATTTCATATTGCTGACAATTAGGAGATATTAGGTCGCGCAGCTGCTATTGCGGTTTTGGATTTCTGTATAAAGTCCAGGGAAAATTCTGCCAGAAATTACATCACTGCAAGTTTTTACTCCCCTTTTGTGGTGCTCATAAGATGGGAAAGCCTGGAGAGAGAAACCCTTCCCCACTGTCGCAGTCTGGGGTAGAGGCTCAGTTCCCAGTCTGGAGGCATTTCAGTGGGCTGCTGGTGTCCAAAGTCGTTCATTTGGCCTCCGCGATTCTGCTCATGCAGCAACAGCGGAGGAAAGGTCACACACATGTCCTAATTCATAGATTTAATCAACCCATCTATTTTTTACTGGTATGATAGTAGCCTATAGTCACTGCTAATGTTTTGGGAATGAGTTCTCACACATTTTCAAAAGTAAGTTTTGACATCATATTTACCACCAAACTGTCACTCCATCGCAACCTACTGGACTATTAAAGCTGTCTCCACTTCTTGTTCCTTCTGCCTCCTTAGTTATGTCAGAATTTAAGGCTCAGATATTGAGTATTTTTTCTCTTCTTCATTTGCCTTTTTCTTATATATTCCACATACGAGTGAGATCATTCAGTACTTGTTCTTCTAATTTCACATAACATGACATCAACTGCATTCATATTATCAGACACAGAGAGAAGTCATTTCTTTTCTTTTTTTTTGTAACCGAGGAGAATTTCACTGTGTATATGTACCACACCTTTTTCCCTATTCATCTATTGTTGAACACTTAAGTTGTTTTGATACCTTGCAACTGTAAATAATGCTTCACTGAACAAAAGCACACATACATTTATAACTTAGTATTTTTGTGTGTTTCAGATATGAATACCTAAGATTGGAATTGCTGGCTCTTATGAAATTTTATTTTATATTTTCAATTTTACTGAGGCACCCCGATTTGCAATAGTTATCATTTGGTGCATACAGTGTTCTAGCATCACACCAGAGTCAGAGTCCCTCCCCTAGTGACTAACGGATACCTTCCGTGGGGACTTCACCACCAGTAGAGCCCTTATTAAACTCAGTTCTGTAGTCCAGTGCTCAGGTTCTATTGCCTTTGCTCATTTGTTTTTGATTTACTAAATTTCTTGATATACTGAACATGAAAGGAATCATTCTGTATTTTTACCTCTCCTTCTGATAACTTCACTCAGCAAAGTAATCTCTGGTTCCATCCATATCTAACTATCTGATTTTCTTTTTTTAATAGCCAATAACATTGCATTCTGTATGTATACTATAATTATTTAATCCTCTTATCTATTCTTAGAATCTTGAATTATTTCCAGAACTTATCTACTGTGAATAGATCTGTAGTGAACACAGGAGCAAAGCTGTCTTTCCAAAACAGCATTTTGGTGCCGTTAAGAAAGATTCTAAGATGTGGAATTGCTGAATCATATAGGATCACAATTCTTAGTCCTTTGAGAATTATCTATACTGTTTTCCACAGGGCCTGACACAGTCAATAATCACACCAATAGTGGATGGTGGTTCATTTACTGCCCCCCCTTTATAATGATTCCGTATCCCACAAATCCTCACCTGCATAACTTATCCTTTTTAATGGGTTCTTGTATCACTGGCATGAGGTGGGCATGGCTTGGAAGGAGTAGTATAGCCAAAATGACTATACTTCCCAAAGTATTGTACAGATTCACTGAAATTTCTATAGAAATAGTCATGACATTTTTAAAGAAATAGACCAAACTGTGATTGAAATTTATATGAGACAATAAAGTTTTCCATATAGCCAAAGCAATTATGGGGAAAAAAGATGAGAAATTTGTTTCTCCATAACTTTAAATTATAGTATAAAACTATGGAAATCAATACTGTCTGACTATGTTAACATGAAACACAAACAAGAGTTCAGAGACAGACTCTTAGACATATGGACAGCTAATCTGCAGCGAAAGATTTAGATGTGTGAGAAAGAGCAAGAAAAGCCTCTTTAACCAATAGTGCTGGGAAACCGAATCAGCCATATGTTAACAAAGGGACTCAAACCTTTATCTCAAATGATACATGAAACTCAATTCAAAATGGATTGGCATCATCAGTATCATTAGAATCAGACCTGATTCCATAAATTACTTTGAGAAAAGCATATACAAAACCTTTCATAATATTATATCTAGAGGTATTTTTAATAATTTTGTTCCATTGACCAAGTAAACAGAAACAAAAAGATACAAATAGGATTACAGCAAATCAAAAATGCTTCTGCACTGCAAAAGAAAAGAAGACTAAAATAAAAAGGAAGGCTGCATGCTGAGAGAAAGTATTTGCTCAACACTCATCTGACAAAGAGTAATATCTTGAGTAAAAGCACTTCGAAAACTTAACAACAATAAGTCAAACAGCCCCTTCCCCAAAAATGGTTCCATGTCTATTTCCTTATATATTAATTAATATTTTGGTGTACATTCATTGAATATGGTTGTTGTCTTCCTTTTCTTTCATATAGAACTGACCATAAACTTACACATTCTGTTTTGGTATCCTCTCTGTCTGGTTTCCCTTAATTATCTCTCTGCATAAAGATCAGGAAAAATGATTTATGTGACTTCATTAGGCAGCCTCTGAACGTGTGGAATGTGTTATATTGTTTTGACCATTGCACAAAACACAACTTTTAGTGCATTTTGCATTTTGTACCTAATTGTAGAAGCAGGATTGGACTGGATTGAGCAAAGATATGGGCTAGTTGAGAACAGATTAACAAAGATTAACAATTTTAACAAAATGTAAAAATTTGCTTTACATTTTTCACCTTTACATATTTTGGCTTTACATATTTCCACCCTTCTGTGTTTACTAGTATCACATTGGCTACACATCTACTGAATGTATTTTTATTTATTTATTAGGTCTCCCTAGTGGTGCTTAGAAGACCCAGGGAAAATTCTAAAAGATTGCTAACCCACTTGACTGGCTGCTAAATTCTAAACACAAGGGACCTAGGGTGCATTGCTACTGGACCTTTGTAGTGTGGGGATTATTTGGGATTACCTTCCCATGCTAACAGTGCTCAGGAGTATCAGGGCTAAGTGCATTTGTTGATGCTTTGGATACCTGAAATTGAATCTGTGTTGATCACATGAAAAATATATACCTTATCCCCACTACAATCTTTCTGACCCTCAATTTGTTTTATTTTTTCATTTGTTTATGTTATTTGGGGAAGGGAAGTTGTCACACCCACTAGAAATTCTGGGTCAATTGTCTGGTGGTTCAGTGCAAGAACCAAGGGTGTGATGCTGCTCATGTCTTGCAGAACCTGGAAACCAGGGTCAATCTGTTGATAGTAGGGGCCTAAAGGACTGCACCTAGCAATGCCCAGGAGATCATGTCTTTCCTGGAATCAAACTCGGGTCTGATCCATGTTGGGTATGTATTCTAACCACTGTGCTATCACCACTTTCCTTGATTTTTGTCTGTATAGGTATATTTGAAAATTTTCCAGATTTGTAGAAATGTTACTTTGTATAGTAAATATATTGAAGATAGAAAAAATTACTGTCATGTATTTTAATAAATCTGTTATTAAATGACCTTATAGATGCAAGCCTGTCTCTATCCCCCTAAACCATTCTTACAAAACATTCTGAAATTTCCCTGAGAATAAGATTTAGTAAGTTTTGCTAGACCTAGTCAACTATTACTCTTATTTGCCTTTCAATATTGTAGGATAACATTGGGTTTGTCCTTTTAGCCTTGCCTCAGGGAACTTAGTTTACCTTAAAGCAATATCCTTTCTGTATACAGACACAGGAAGACAGTTAATATTATGCTTTGTAACTGATTGACTCCAATAATATTTACTCCTGGGCATCTGCTATCTTGACTCAGTTGCCCTTAGTTCCTAGTACTCCAAAAGTAGGGTCCCAATGAGGGATTGAATGGACCCAGGGCAAGCTGTGATCTACCCTGGCATTGAAATGGGCCAGGACAAAGCACCACAATACTCAAGTATAAGTTGAGAGCATGGTCATAGACAAATACTGTCATGATCCAAAGTAGCGATGAGACTAGGACCCTGCTGGGGTTAGTAAGACTAACCTGGCCTGAGGACTATGGTCTGGAATGTATAGTGAATATCCTCAGGAAGAACAAAACTTTAAGTTTGACATATCTCTTACTGTTCTCATACAGAATGACATTGCTAGAAATATTAGAAGTAGACTTACTACAGCTATTTAAGTGGATTACTAGCTGAGGAAGGAAGAAATCGACACACCCTTGTTTGGGTCCCACCCTTGAGTGGATCTCCTAGTAATCTGGAGTAATCTCCTTAGATGAGATTTTGTTAATCTCCTGGAGAAATGGTCTTACCTTTCTTTGTTGATTTGTTAATGTTAATGTTCAACCCACCTTTGTGTCACCATCCTTTGTGATTGCTATATAAACTAAGACTGTAAGATAAGTAGACAGGGAAGACACAGAAGCAGCAGAGAAGACACAGAAGTGGAGAGAGAAGACACAGAAGCAAGAGAGAAGACACAGAAGCAGAGACAGAGAGAGGTCAGAAGAGACCAGAGGAGAGATTGCAGAGACAGCGTAAGAGATAGAGAGACAGACAGAAGAGAGTACAGCAGTACACACAGAAGCAGAGCACAAAGGAGGAGCCATCATGATTCTGGTCCATACATAGCAGCTCAAGAGCACCGATCGCAAGCAGCGAGAGAGAGAGAGAGAGAGAGAGAGAGAGAGAGAGAGAGAGAGCACCACCCTGAGAGTTCTCGAACAATTCAACACACACATTGCACCCTCCCATGGGCATGTTTTATATTTTTTACACAATATCATCTTTTTTCAATATCATCTGTTTGTTTACTCCTCATTTTCTAGAGTGAGCAACTCGCCAGTACTTTGCTTCCCTCCTTCTGGTTCTTCACAGCCACTGTTTCTAGGGAAACTCCTACTCTCCTTGTCCCTGCTTTGTAATCACTTTGCTTAAGCAACCTTCCGTAAAATCTCAATCTCCATTAGGTACT
Source organism: Sorex araneus (assembly GCF_027595985.1). NCBI lineage: Eukaryota > Metazoa > Chordata > Mammalia > Eulipotyphla > Soricidae > Sorex > Sorex araneus. Next base: position 190,098,340 of record NC_073302.1, on the reverse strand, counting down.
GCCCATTTTCGCGTTCCTGCCTATACCTGACCACTTGCCTTTACCATAGCACTTGCCATATTGTCCATTTTCTTTGTTCCTTAGAATATTATCCTTAAAATATTATCTTTGATAATAGCTTGTCTTCAGTTATATACTCAGAGTTATTAAATTCTCTTATCCTAATTTCAGCATTGGTCTAGAAAGAAATTTCTAGAATGAAACCAAACAAATCATTTTCCTGACTATAATTTTTAGTTAAAATTATTTTTTAATGAACATTCTGGCACTGAATTTATTATATCCTCTTACTGTCACTGGTCTTCCTCTATTAGTTGTGTCATACATGTAAACATATATGTATATATATGTATACATATATACATGTATACATACATTTTATTTCATTTATATAGATAAATATGCATGCACTCAATGAAGTAGTACCTAGTTATGAAAACTGGTGACACCACGGAGGATGGTACTTAAAGTGAATGAGATTAGTGAGGAAGAAAAATATTATTAGATGATCTCACTCATGTGGAATAGAAGTCAATGAAGAAAATAATATTTTAATGGGCAAAAAGAGATGAAGCCAAACTGATTAAAATGACTATGAATACTTTAGACATTGACCAGATTATTGACAATTTGAAAATTTTCCCTTTTATTCTATAGGCCTTCAGAGTACCATCATTTTTTCTTTTTTTACCATTTCTTAGCAGCAATTCTTACAGTTTAATTGATCTGAATCACAAACTATGCTTTTCACAATATAGTGTCATTTTGAGTTGTAGGCCTTTCACTTGTTTATATAACTGCTATATTTTTGTTCCTTGGGGGAAAGAACCATTGGGTCATTTTCCTGCTACAAAACAAACAAAAAAGTGGAACAGTTGGTTCATCATTGCAGCTTTTAAAAGTTCTCACTTAGTATTCTAGCTCCAGATGTTAGAATTGCTTTCTTGTCTAACCATCTGAAACAAACACAGATGTGTTGCTCTCCTTTATTTTGTCTTATCTTTTGATTTTTCCGAGAGGGGTCTCAAGCAATGCTCCAGGAAAGTGGGAGACCCCTCAGCAGTGTCTGCTGAACCAGGCTTCGGGTCAACATTAGCACCAGCAGAGGTAGAGCTACATGTTCCTTAAAACTTGGAGGGAAACTTAATGGCATATTTATGGCACTCAGGGGCCTCCAGGGCCACACAGAGCAACACTTTGTGTCAGAAGCTTTGAATTTGGGTCCCAGTATATTTGGATCCCTGAGTGCCTAGCTCTAAATCTACCCAAATCTGTATCACAAAGCACATTCACAAACAGCCACAGCATTATCAGAAGCTCAAATATAGTTATTCATATTATTTCCTTTTTAATAATAAAAATTTGTACAAATGATTACATATTTACTTGCAAATATTTATGTGTAGACAATTTATCAGCCTTACCTAGTTTAATATATCTTGAATAGGGTAAATCTAAAGTGGTATGACTTGGCGAAGAAACTTTCCTGAGATAATCTACCAGAAGGAAAAGCTATGTCACCTTCAGAGAGCTGGTGTCATCTGGTTGGTCTTCAGAAGCATGGTGCAACTTCAGTTAAGATGACAAGACACTAGGACTAGATCACATATATAGGTTTGAACTGTATCCCTCCAGATTCAGGTATAGCTGGAACCTTATAATATGACTGTAAGAAGTTAGAAAGAGGTTAAAGTAAGACCATACTAGGTTAGAGTGGGCTATAAACCAAAAGGCTCTTCTCTTTTAACAACAGAAAATTTGGGGGCAGAGGCATAGTACTTGGGTTGAAGCACTTGCCTTACAGGTGACTAACCCAGGTTTAAATCCCATGCAACACACACACACACACACACACACACACACACATTACTGTATCACTGTCATGCCTTTGTTCATTGATTTGTTCAAGCAGGAGCCAGTGATGCCTCCATAAGTCCCTGTCACATGCTAGTGTATCCCGATGGTAAATTGGGGGCTCTTTCAGGGTCAGGGGAGTGGGGGTCATCATTGTTACTGTTTTTGGCATATCGAGTACACCACGGGTAGCTTGCCAGGCTTTGTGGTGTAGGCAGGATACTCTCGATAGCTTTCTAGGCTCTCTAAAAACCAACTACCAAGTTGCATTAAAGCATTCTCTACTTTTGTTCTTATTTTTTCAGCATAATAAGAATGTGTGTGTATATGTACACATATACATATGTATAAATTTTGAGTATGACTTAGTATGCTTGGTCAGGCCTACTCACATTTTACCTATGGTAAAAATCATGAGACTGTAAGAACTATATATAGCTATAGTTATATATAGGTTAGCAGTGCTGTGGGGGCAGTTGGGAGGAACAGAACCCATATAGGTTGTGGTAGATCAAACCTCAGTCAGCTGTGTGCAAGAAAAAAGCACCTCACTTCTGCACTATCTTCCTGGCCCAATGTTCCTGAATTTTAAAAAAGTGTTTACTGTTTCTTTTCTGTTGTTCACCATCTTCTCACCTCCTATTTTTCTTTCTTTCTTTTTTTTTCTTTTTGGTTTATAGGTCACAGATTGCAATGCCCAGGAACTACTCTTCCTGGCTCTGCACTCAGAAACCACTCCTGGCATGCTCTGGGACCATATGGGATACCAGGAATTGAACCTGGGCCAGCTGGGTAGAAGGCAAGTAGGCTGTACTATCTCTCCAGTGTCTACTATCCACTTCTTTACTGCTAAATGTTGTAACTTAGAGTTAATCAGCATAAATCAGAGCATGTGAATATACACAAATTGTCAGTCAAATTCTAGGAAATGGTGCCAATATATTTTCCTTTTTATGAGGGTTGAGGGAAGGATGATGACACATCTGATAGTGATTAAAGCTTACACTCTCCAGTTTCTGTGCTTAGAAGAATCTGCAAAGAATCTCTGCACACTCTTTCCAGCCCTAATTATGTTGATTATACAAGATCATTTAAATAATTGTTTTACTACAAGTGACTTTTAGGTAATTACAAATTTCAGTTCTTGTTGTGGTTTTTGGGTCACACCTGGCTGTGCTCAGGGCTTACTCCTGGCTCTGTTCTTAGGCATTACTCTTACATGGCTTGTGGGACTGTACCAGGTGCCAGGGATTAAATCCAGGTTGGCCATGTGCAACGCAAATGCCCTACCTACAGTACTATGACTCCAGTCACTTTAGTTGCAATTTAAAAGACTCATCCTGAAACATTTAAATACTTTGGTAAACTCTGAGAACCTATATCTCTTAATTCTACTTTTAGGAATGGCACAAAGTTTAATATTTCCCTGATAACTGCCATAAGTGATCCCTGAGAACAAATACAAGAAGAAGGAGAAGGAGTAGGAAGAGGAGGAAGAATAGAAGGAGGAAGAAAAGGAGGAGAAGGAAGAGGAGGAGGAAGAAGAGAGGAAAATAAGGATGATGATGAGGAGAAGGAGGAAGCAAGCAAAGGAGATGAAATTCCTCACATGTGAGACTTGCATACTACTGGGAAGGATCAAGGGAGAGTCAGTTTTAGGAAAACTAATGCCTGGTGCAACATGCAATGGCCTTTTCTTATCTCCACACCTCCAGAAGGAGGTGGAATGGAGTGTGCTTACATTAAAAAGAAAGCAGTGGGATCACCTTTAGATTGTGCACAGATACTATTAGTGGTATACAACAAAATATAAATTATTAATTATTATTGTTTATTATTAATATGTTTGCCTACTTATAAAGCAAAGTTTGAATAAAAATTATTGAGATTTTATGAGTTGGAAGGTCTATGACTAAAAGTGAGACACAAACATATGTAATGTTGCTTTCATCTTTGAGATTTTAATTTCTTTGCACTTCTTTAAATTAAGTTTTAAGTACTCAAACTGCAATTCAAATGTGTGAGAACTCACTCTCTCAGCTTTGAGAGAATCCTACAGTTTTCCATTTTTCCTGGTATCCACAGAAGGGAGTGAAGGCAGCTCTTCCAGTTCCAAACACTGAAAGGACACTAGAGTTTCACAGACACCAAAGGGAAACAAGTGGATCAAATCTGACATAAACTTGAGTGTTTATCACACTCCCCAAAAGCCAGCTGTCAAATACTCTTGCTAGTGGTGTTTTCTAGTGTTTGCTCAATCACAGAAGATAAAAAAAAAAATTGCACCTAATGTTGCAACAGCCACATTGCTCTCTGCTGTGGGCCAGGCAAGAGGCAAAGGCTGAGAGCTCTCACATTCTTTTTAACAGCTGCTTTCTTTGCATCCTGATGACAATGCTTTAATGGTTACTTAGGATTATAATTTATCGTGTTTTTTTTTTAAATGTGTGACTTACCTTGTTTGACCTCCCTTAATTTCACAGAAATGCTAAGAAACATGTCAAGAAACTTATTTCAACATCCCTCTTGGATGTCTTCCACTAACAATGGACTTAGACTTCCAAGAACATGTGGTTGCCTTGACCGCGTATTTCAACTTCAGGGCATGTGCATGTGAGTTCCTAAAATGAACTTTTAATTTCTTCTTTTTTCATTTGTCATCTATTTTGATCAAAAGACTTCAAATTTCTTTTTTTAACTGTATCTCTCTCTTTTTTAAAAATTTTATTGAATCACCATGAGATAGTTACAAGCTTTCATCTTTGGGTTACAATCTCACAGTGATCAAACACCCTCCACCAGTGCACATTCCCCACAAGCAATATCCCGGGTATACCCCCCCCCCCGCCCCAATCCCCCTGCCTCCATGGCAGACAATATTCCCCATACTCTCTACTTTTGGGCATTATGGCTTGCAACAAAAACACTGAGAGGTCATCATGTTTGTTCTATTATCTTACTTTCAGCATGCATCTCCCATCCTCACTGATTCCTCCAGCCTCCAGCCATCATTTTCTTAGTGATCCCTTCTCTATTCCATATGCCTTCTCCCCTCTGCTCATGAAGCAGGCTTCCAGCTATGGGGCAATCCCCCTGGCCCTTGTATCTACTGTCCTTGGGTGTCAGCCTCATGTGATGTTATTTTATACTCCATAAATGAGTGCAGTCCTTCTATGTCTGTCCCTCTCTTTCTGACTCATTTCACTTAGCATGATACTCTCCATGTCTATCTATTTATAAGCAACTTTCATGTTCTTGAGGATTGATTATTTTTAATTGCTTACTGTACTTTATCCAAGGTTTTTTTTTCTCTATTTAGTTTTTGTTTGGGTATGTGATTTAAATTATTATAACATCGTGATTTACCAAGTTATTCATAATGTAGTTGTTTCTGGCATTAAATGTTCCAATACTAATGCCACCACAATCCCACCACCAGTGTGCTCCTCTCTCCACTGATGCCCCCCAACCCCGTTTCCCACCCAACACCCCAGCCTTCCCCTTGCAGGTACACTTAAATTTACTTCATCTTGTTTGTTAAGACACAAAGGCAAATGGAAATACCAAAAATCGTATCAATAAGAGTCAATTTGTGATAATTGTTATATCTTACAATGCTGTTACTAAAGTCACTGTCTAAGGATATCCTGCAATACCTGAGTCTCCTGTGTTGTTGCATGGGATCAAGGATCTTAGTGGTCTCTGTGCAACTTTCCAATCAGATTTGCTGTGATCCTACTAGGCGACAGTACTACAAAATATGAGCTCAGCCACATATGCAGCCATGCAGCCCAGCAGCTATAGATCTGGAACAATTTGGTGGCCTGGCAGTTTGATGAGGCTCTATTGTGGAGGTGGGCCATTTCCATACTGGAAGGTGTTGTGTTGGCTCTAGGCTGCTGTCCTAAAGGCAGAAAAAAGAATCTGCCCGCCCCAATTAGAGAAGGCCCTAGAGTTCTCAGTCTGACCAGTGATTCATGTTGTTGCAGAGATGTGACCTATCCCTACCAGTCTTAACAATAGTTCTTGTTCTAACACCATCTGTGTTTGAAATTAAAATAACTGCTATGGCATTGTGCTAATTAGCATTAACACACTATATCTATTCTTTTCTTCCATCCTTTCTTAGCCTTTGTGAGTCTAAATTTAAAGTATCTTTCTTTAACTGTGCTTTTTACAAAATGCCATTATTTTAGAATCATGTATCACACAACCTTTTGGGATGGTCTTCTCTTTATTAACATGCATTCCTCCTTCGTGTCTTTTTTATTACTTGAAAGCTCATTTCTCTTGGGCAGTGACTGAATCTACTTTGAGTTTACTTCTGGTTCCATGCCACTCAAGACTCATTTCCTGCAGTCTTTAGAAACTCATGCAAAATGTGTTCTCAACCTGTTGAGCTCTTTTCAGCCCTCTTTGTCCATTCATTTATGTGTTGAAGAAAATTTGGATTGTGCCTTAGTTTGGGCGATTATGAAGAAGGCTTTTATAAACAAAAAATGGCATGCTTCTCATAGTTAATAGGTCTAGTCATTTTCCCCTCAATATTAGTTTATGTGCTTAGACTATTCACATACAAAGGCATTATTAATTTCTTGGATTGTTTGTAACTCCCATAGTTGGAGTTCCAATTTTTTCTTTGTTGAGACTTGCCTTACTTAAAACTCTTCATTTAAAAATTTTTATTCTCATTTATAAATTGTCCCCCTTAAAAATAGAGCTTAATATATGTCTTATAATCTATATTACTTTTTAAATACCATTTCACTTCAAGTATAGATATATGATAATATCTCCATTACTTCCCCACATTCTATTATTCTCACTTAATTTATTCCTTGGGCTGGAGCAATAGCACAGCAGTTAGGACATTTGCCTTGAATGCAGCCAACCCGGGTTCGATTTCTCCACCCCTCTCAGAGAGCCTGGTGAGCTACCCATGGCGTATTCGATATGCCAAAAAACAGTAACAGTAAGTCTCACAGTGGAGGCGTTACTGGTACCCGCTCGAGCAAATTGATGAGCAACGGATGACAGTGACAGTGAATTTATCCCTTTGCAGTAATCACCTAGTGCATTATTACTAATTTAAAGTTATATTTGGTTCAACTAATAAAACTACTGAAATTATTTATTTATTTATTTATTCTCTGATTTTTATGTAGATCAAAGCTTCTAAAATATCTTTTTCCTTCTGCCTTAAGAACATTTAGTGTGATTTGATGGGCAAGTTGGACACTAACGAATATTGAATTTTGGATGCTTCTAAATGTTTTTCAACTGAATTTTGCCAAAAAAAATTTCTATAAACAGAATTTGAGGTTGGCATCTTCTTTTAATTGTCAGTGAGGAAGCTTTATAATCTCCTGATTAAATTTTATCCTTTACATAAACTTTGTTTCTTGGATATGTGTTTCTCCAGTGGCAGCTTTATTTTCCCTATCTTGTGTCCTGACTATCTTCTCTATTCTGCATGTTGTTATTCTTACCATATTTTCTTTCTCCATTCCCACCCCCACTGCCATTTGGGGCCACACACCGGTCATGCTCAGGAGTTGTCCTGGCTCTGCACTCAGGAAATTACTCCTAGTTTTGAATTGCGGTGTATCATAACCTCTTCTTGCCAGAACAATAAAATAGGTTTGATTTTGAGAATCTAGTGATATTACTGAGGTAGAGTCCACAGAATTGTACTGAGTCATATCTTAACATTATAATCCCAGGACTCTAAAATTCAATTATTGCCCATGGTCAGCATTAAAAAAATTCAAAATTATCATTTAATTTTGTTAACTAGTTTACGACTATAGAAGAAGTTTTGGATGTAAATCTCTGACTGTATCTAATTTTCTAAGTGTTTGGAATGTGGCTTGACCCCCTCAATTCCAATTCTTTAATAAGTGCAATAGAGGCATCAATTAAAAAAACATTGTTAGCACTGTCACACTGTCATTCCATTGTTCATCGGTTTGCTCGAGTGAGCACCAGTAGCATCTCCATTGTGAGACTTGTTACTGTTTTTGGCATATCGAGTACACCATGAGTAGCTTGCCAGGCTCGGCCATGCAGGCGAGATACTCTTGGTAGCTTGCCGGGCTCTTCAAGAGGGACGGAAGAATCCAACTTGGGTCGACCACATACAAAGCAAATGCCCTACCCACTGTGCTATTATTCCAGTCCTGAAAAAAATTGTATAGTTTTTGTGATCATATCATATAGTTAGTACTCTGTAAAAAATATTATTTATTTTTTAATTAAGAATAGTAATATTCATTCTTGGTAATGGTAATATGATCATATAGTTTGTACTCTGCCAAAAAATATTACTTTTTTTTAAAAAAATTAAGAATGTTAATATCCAAGTTCTTTAGATTTGGAGCTGAAACTGGAAATAATTCTGTTATACAGATGGGATTTTTTTTTTGTTACATCTACTCTTCTAATGTAAGATGAAGATTTTGAATCTAAACTTTTTTTTTTTTTTGCTTTTTGGGTCCAATGCACAGGGGTAACTCCTGGCTCTTCACTCAGGAATTACTACTGGCGGTGCTCAGGGTACCATATGGGATGCTGGGATTCGAACCCTGGTCAGCCACGTGCAAGGCAAACGCCCTGCCCACTGTGCTATGGCTCTAGCCCCAAATCTTAACTTTTTCTTCATATTTCTTTTTCCATGCGTGGGTCATTTTCTGTGGTATACACTAACCCAGTTAGATAAATTCAAGTATCAACTAATGTTTGCTTTAGGTTAGAGAACATTTTTTTAAATTACATAGGATTTTTTAATACTAGATATGGCACCAGCGCCGCCCAAACCCCTCGTGTTCTCCCAAACCCAGCTCACCATCTCGCCTTAGATAGCATGTGGCTCTATATGTGATCCCTGCTGGAACTCTATGCATCATTCCTGTTGGACATCACCAGCTGTTTTGCAAGATTCAGACAAAATGGCATCAGCAGGGCACCAAGAAACCATGGCAGCAGCTGCAGCGTCGCCACCTGCTCTGGCTGGCACCATCAAACATGGCAGCAGTGTGCGCAGTGGCTCATCCACTGTGGGGTGCTGTCAGCCAAGCACCAGGTGACCTGGGACTCGGTGCAGGTGTTCGACCTGGCACAGATCTTCCTCGATAGGGTCTTGCTCTGCCAGCTGCTCAACAATCTCCAGGGGCACTCCATCAACCTCAAGGAGATCAACCTGAGGCTGCAGATGTCCCAGGTGCTGCCCAGAGACACAGGCAGGTGTGTGTTTGTCAGTTTGTAGATCATTAGAACATGCCAGTCTACCAAAAGCTTACATTCGGTAGACTGGGAATGTAATGTCTCTTGTAATGTCAAGGCAATTAGAGGCTGCCCCAAAAGCCTCCATCCCTCTCCAAGAGCCTGGCAAGCTACCAAGAATATCTGCCCGCATGGCAGAGCCTGGCAAGTTACCCATGGCGTATTTGATATGCCAAAATCAATAACAATGGTCCTCATTCCCCTGACCCTGAAAGAGCCCCCAATATGCCATCGGGTTACAGTAGCACACAACAGGGATGAATGGAGACATTACTCACACCCGCTCAAGCAAATTGATGAACAAGGGGATGACAGTGATACAGTGATACAGATACCAATTTTAAAAGTCATGTTAATGACCAAAACAATGAACGTTCTGAGATAATACCACTTTGAATTTTTAGAGATCTGAAGTACACAATGGAACTGGCTTATTAAAGGAAATCCAATGTGATCAATCTTGCTTGTCATTTATCTTTTATAACCTTCATTGGATTTATAACATTTAATCTTTTTCATCTTTTGATAGAAAATAAGGCATAATGAAGAAATGTGAAAATGGTAAATGGTATCTGCCTTCAAATCCTGTCATTTCCAGTGAAATAAATATGAACTTGTCCATCATTGAGTATTTCCACAAAGACGTGATGGTTTTGGGAAAGATGTGAGAAGTAAAAAATAAAAGTTGTCTTTTATTAAGATTCTACCATATACCAAGAAATTCTCCCTTAATGTTTGTTTAAAATAAAATGAGTATTTTTGAATGGGTTGTCTTATGAATTAGCTTTTAGGAAAATTATTTGACAAGTTTTATAAATGATATAAATTTATGTCATGAAAAATCTATTATATCAACATTAAAATGTCTTAAACAATTAAATATGTATGAGGTAGTATATTTAAGGCCTTAAGGATTCAATAGAGAATGTGAAGGTACGTTTTGTTTATAGAGATAGAGACCAAGAATGAGGAGGAAGGCATTTGCAGAGATTTTTTGGCGGGGGAGTGAGGGGGGGGAAGAAAAGTTGTTGTTTGACTAAAGGCCCAGAGGGACCCAAATGTTATCTTCTTACTCTGTATTTGCTGTAGAATGAATGTTTTTGTACCTCCAGGTTTCTTATGTTAAAATTGTGGTGAAATAGTATGATACTATTTGAAAGCGAACTATTTCGAATGAATTTAATGTCTGAGGACATATTAACCTTCTTGAATAGACTTATTGCTATTGTTATTGTTGTCATTGCTTTTTATTTTATTTTACTTTTAAAAGAAATTTTATTTTTTTGCCTTTAAAGATAAATAAAGGATTTATTTCTGCATCCAAAACTGTTGACCTCACTTTAAACTTATTTTTTTAATAATTTATTTTTTTTGAATCATCATGTTGATAGTTACAAAGCTTTCAGGCTTATGTCTCAGTTACATACTGCTCTAACACCCATCCCTTCACCAGTGCATATATTCCACCACCGAGAACCACAGTAAATCTCCCCCGCACACCCGCCCCCCATCCCCCTTGTGTAGTTGATAAATTTCACAACTACCCGCCTGTGTAGTTGATAAATTTCACTTTACTTTCTCTTTACTTTGATTACATACAAACACAAAAACTCACTATTATTGTTTGGAGTTTCCTCCCCAGAGTTGGACCTGCTGGAAAGGAAGCATTTGATAATTTGTTTTCCATTGCTGAGAATGAGGAGAAATGAGGTCGTGTAGCCACAGTAGCGGCCGTAAGGTTCTAGTTTCTGTATTTTAGTATTTTAGTGACTAAGTCCAGAGGGCTTTCTGCCAGAGGTTGCGTCATTACTAGCTCATAACTCTCTGCTACTTTATATCCCACATATGAGTGCAATCTTTCTGTGTCTGTCTCTTTCTTTCTGACTCATTTCACTCAACATGATACTTTCCATTTTGAGCCACTTATATGCAAATTTCATGACTTCATGCTTTCTAACAGCTGCATAGTATTCCATTGTGTAAATGTACCAAAGTTTTTTTAGCCAGCCATCTGTTCTCGGGCATTTGGCTTTTTTCCAGATTCTGGCTATTGTAAACTGTGCTGCAATAAACATACAGGTGCAGATGTCATTTTGACTATACATTTTTGCTTCTCCGGGGTATATTCCCAGGAGTGGTATTGCTGGGTCAAATGGAAGCTCAATTTCTAATTTTTTGAGAATTGTCCATATTGTTTTCCAAAAGGGCTGAACCAGTCGACATTCCCACCAGCAGTGTAGGAGGGTTCCTTTCTCCCCACATCCACGCCAACACTGGTTGTTTTTGTTCTTTTGGATGTGAGCCAGTCTCTGTGGTGTGAGGTGGTATCTCATAGTTGTTTTGATTTGCATCTCCCTGATGACTAGTGATGAAGAGCATTTTTTCATGTGCCTTTTAGCCATTCGTATTTCTTCCTTGAGAAAGTTTCTGTTCATTTCTTCGCCCCATTTTTTGACGGGGTTGGATGTTTTCCTTTTGTAGAGGTCAACCATCTGCAAATGACATGATTCTATGCCTAAAGAACCCTGAAACCTCCACTAAGAAACTCCTAGAAACAATAGACTTGTACAACAAAGTTGCAGGCTATAAAATCAATGCTCAAAAATCCATGGCCTTCCTATATGCAAATAGCGAGTCAGAGGAAAGTGATATTAAAAAAAAATCCCATTCACAATTGTGCCCCAGAAGATCAAGTACCTAGGAATCAGCCTAAGGAAGTAAAGGATCTCTACAAGGAAAACTACAAAACACTACTCAATGAAATAAAAGAGGACATGAGGAAATGGAAACATATTCCCTGCCATGGACAGAAAGACTTAACAGTGTCAAAATGGCTATACTCCCAAAAGCACTATACAGATTCAATGTGATCCCTATAAGGATACCCATGAAATTCTTCAAAGAAATTGATCAAACACTCCTGAAATTCTTATGGAACAATAAATGCCCACAAATAGCTAAAGCAATTCTTGGGAAAAAGACGATGGGAAGCATCACCCTCCCCAACTTCAAACTTTACTACAAAGCAGTAACAATTAAAACAGCATGGTACTGGAACAAAGGCAGAGCCGCTGATCAATGGAACAGGGTGGAATATCCCTACATGCAACCCAAAATATATGATCATTTGATCCTTGGTAAGAGGGCAAGAAATGTGAAATGGAACAAAAGAAGCCTCTTCAACAAATGGTGCTGGCATAACTGGACAGCCACATGCAAAAACTGGGCTTAGACATCGACCAAACACCATGCACAGAAGTCAGATCAAAATGGATTAAAGACCTCAACATCAGACCACAATCCATAAGGTACATTGAAGACAAGGTCGGCAAAACCCTTCACGATATTGAAGATAAAGGTATCTTCAAAGATGACACAGAACTAAGTAATCAAGTAGAAACAGAGATAAACAAATGGGACTATATTAAACTAAAAAGCTTCTGCACCACAAAAGACACAGTGACCAGAATTCAAAGGCAACCTACAGAATGGGAAAGGATATTCACCCAATACCCATCTGATAAAGGGTTGCTATCAAGGATATATAAAGTGTTGTCATTGTTTTTTTAAAAAAGACTTTGGACAGCTCTTTTCTACTGTGTAAAGACATAGGAAAAAGAGAGATTTTTATGAAATAGGAAGTTGACTCTTAATCTGCCAGCACCCTGATTTTATGCCTCCCTGACTCTAGAACTATGATAAATAAATGTCTGATATTCTATACTAGAAGTCTGAATGGACTAAGACATCACTAGATCATAACAACAACATACATGCTTTTAATGATAAAATATTGCTTAGTAAATAAGCATAGAATAAGTAAATAGATGAATCAACTGCTTGGGATATATTGATAATGATTTTTCCAGTAAGCAGAAAGCATCACGTGTGCAATGATCTCCCTTCATCTGCAAGATGGGAGTTGAAGATCCCTAGTGATGCCTGAAACTGAGAAACTGCTAAATTCTACATATACTTTGCTTTAACCATATATATGCACATATAATGAAGTTTGATTTATAAATTGGGCAGTGTTTGGCCTTAATAATATAATACAAATAAAATGTGGAGTAGGAAGAACATTGTATCCTCTGGAGCTAGAGTCGTGACAGAGTGTTAAAGTGACATTTGCTTCACTTGTCTCTCCTGAAATATCTCATGTGGAGATATTTCCCAAAGTGCAGTGGAGCACTTCCCAAAGTGCAGTGGAGCACTTCCCAAAGTGCAGTGGAGCACTTTGGGAAGTCAGTTCACTTATCACAATCACTCCATGGTTGAGAACTGGATTAAACTAGCTAGCCTAGAAATGAAGGATATACCATTACCTTATCTATACTGCAAACTTAGCCATACAGTCAGATGGAGGATGTATAACCTTTAAAGGAGAAGATATTAGGTTTCTGAAATATCCTGAGGGAAAAAAGTGACTTTCCCTAAGGCCTGTCTAACAAAATAAGGAACTGTCCTTGACAGATTATATGTAAAACTGGCCATGAAATCAAGAAATGAATGTGTTGCCAGAGTCTAATGTTCATATAACTAATCTTAGCCTAAAGAAGGTCAGAGACAGATCTAGTTATCAACTATTTTATAAACACAAATGTTCTCGGGATACATGTCTTTAAAAGCATTTCAATTGACCTCATGGTTTATATGTCAGCCTTGCTGCTGCAGTATAAACTCCGGGGAACTAGGACCACATCTAGACCTTAAATATCCTGGCAGTACCTATGCACTGTGTCTTGGAAGTTCTAAGCATATGTTCTTTTTCTTTCTTTATTTTTTATGGCTTTAGGGCACAACTAGCAATGCTCAGGGGTCACTCCTGGCTCTGCACTCAGAAATTATTCCTGGCAGTGCTCAAGGGACCATATAGTATGCTCGGGATTGAACTCAGGTCACCCCCATGCAAGGCAATTGGTCTATCAGCTGTCCTATCTCTCTGGCACCCCAAGCACATGTTCTTAAGTTTTTATTATATTCTCAATATACTGTTACCTTGTAGTCTCAGCTAAAGAAATACAATAAAAAATATACCAGGTTTTCAAATGTCATCAGTAATTTCTGAGAAGAAAAATTATGTTATTGATCTCTTAAATGCTTATTTTGTAATGTGTCAAAAGGATCTGTTGGTATAAAGACTCAAAGAATCCCAAAGGGTGTATTTTTTAAAATATTTTTATACTTTTAGTTGAGGTAAAGATTTAAGGCTATAATTTTAGATTTTTTGAAATTTATTGCCACAGCACAGACAACATCATAGTACTAACACTATTCTCCACAATCCTCTGGACCACTTTCACTTCTGGTTCTCCACTCTTTTCTTCTCTTTGCTTCCCATTCCAAACCCCTCTGCTTTCTGAGCCTCAGTTCTGTGATCAATCCCAAAGGCTTATTTTTCATTTTCTTTTGTCAATAATTTATTTCTTTAGATCTCACTTCAGATGCAGGAAAATATTGTCCAGTCTTTCATTTATGTCTAATTTTATTTAGCATGATGTGATCCTTGTCCATCCACGTACTTGCAAAAGGCAAATGTCATTATTTATGAGTGAATATTATTACAGTGTATATAAACACCACATATTAAAGGTACATTTAAATATTTGTTATTTTTAAAATATTGCTTTACAAATTATTTAAATCTGATAGCTAACTCTTCTGTATCATTGCCATACTGATGACAAACAATTGCAAATTTTATTTTGTCAAATATCAGTTATAAAGTTATAGAAATATCAGATATGTAGCAATGTAGCACTGTTCCGTTGTTCATTGATTTGCTCGAGTGGGCACCAGTAATGTCTCCATTGTGAGACTTGTTATTGTTTTTGGCATATCAAATATGCCACAGGTAGCTTGCCAACCTCTGCCGTGTTTTAGATATGTATCATTATCAAATATCAGGCTCAGATACAAATTTTCAGCTTGTTCCTGATATTGTTTATCTCAGCCATGCTCAAGGTCTCTCTCCACACGTTCAGATGAGCCTCACGCATGAAGGAACAGGCAGAGAAACCCAGGTGTGCAGGACCTGGGGCTGAGATCTCCAAGTCTGCTGGGATCGGGACTGGGCCTCTTCTGCCCAGATTCCCCATTTTCCAGTAGCTAGGTGGTCACACCCAGGAACTGCCCCCTGGGCCATATAATCCCATCAACAGCCAACATCCAGAGACTATAAAACCAAGCTCCTGGAGGCGAGCGGCCAAGACATCTTATAGCCTAGTTCTCCCTCTCAGAGAACTGGCAAGCTACTGAGAGTTTCCTTCCTGCATGGGAGAGCCTGGCAAGCTCCCGTGGTGTATGCATATGCCAAATAAAGTAACAATGATGGGTTTCATTCTCCTTACCCTTAAATTGCCTCTAATGCGGCACTGTTGGAAAGGAAGAGTAAAGAGAGGGTGCTAAAATCTCAGGGCTAGGACGAACGGAGATGCTCGAGCAAATGGAGGATCAACAGGATGATAGTGATAGTGATAGTGATTGTTTATCTCCATATTTTCTTCTAATCTTTCTAATTTTCTATTTTTTTAAGAAAATATCTAATTTTTTTCTATTTCCTAATTCTCTATGCTCTACCTAATTTCCTAATTTTACCTTCTAGATTTTCCTGTTTTGATACTCGGGTTAGAAAATTCCCACATTTAAATATATCCAGATGGTGTTTTGTGATATTGCCATTGACCTTTTAAATTTTCAGTTTATAGCTCACCACCTGATTTATTGCCACATTATGGTAATATGAATGGAACAACTTAAAAAGATAGTCACATTAAAAAAGATAGGCACTCCGCTGAGCAAATCGAAGAGCAACAGGATGACAGTGACAGTGATTTAATTTATATATCTATTGTTTATTCCAAGATATCTCAGTTACTTAAAACTTCCCCAGGCAAAAATGAATTCCATCTAGAAAAGTTTAAGAAGCCCTATCCTAGAGTTTACAATAAGGGGTTGTTAGTTTTTTTATTTGGGGAAAATTTGCATGGATGTCACAATAAAGACACTATTTAATCTGAAAAAAAAAAGATAGGCAGTAAGAAGCAATAATGGTGACAGTATAGAGTTAAATAAATATAGACAATCGTGGAGGTTCTTTGGCACTTTTGTGGTAATGCAGGGACAGGAACGTTGACCACCAGTGTTAACTTCAGCACTATTACACCAGGTGATCTCAACTACCAAAATGCAAAGAAGAAAATGTAACAGGAAGTACCAAATAAATATGTTCCACAATGAAATAACTGAAAAGTAATTCACTGGATGTTTGCTTTCCAAGGATCTCAAAATATATTTTAAACAATCTACTTAAGTCTATCCCACTATTATTAACATCACTATTGCAATGTTGACTGTCTATCCTTTCTAATAAATTCCTATAGTTTTTTTCTCTGAAATAAGATTTTTGTAATAAAATAAAATCTTGCTTCTTCTTTAACCTTTTCCAAATTTATTGAGAATTCTTTAAATCCCCAAAGTAGAGACTGCTTTAACATTTTTATGCAGTCAGGTTGCTTACTGTCAAAGATTTTTGTTGATTTTCTAATTAGAAATTGCTTTAAAATTAGGTGTACCAATTAAACTGCATAAAATAAGAACTTTCCTTTTTATTTGTCTTAACATTTGTGATAAAGTTGTTATAGAAAATAAGATTGCTTCAGAATACTATACCTCACTTTGCATAATCTCCTCTGTACTACCACATCCTGAGCATTTCTTATAGTAGTGATAAGAATCCACATAGGACTTAGAGTACTGATTTTCACACAAAAATCACATAATATTTCTTTCCTTTTTTTCCCCTTTTTTATTGCATAATATATTCTTACCTTATAAAATTTTGATCTGAAAAGACTGGGTTATATTTCTAAAAGAATAATAAATGTGGTACTCTCATAGAACACACTTTTAAAATTTATGATTAAAATTCTTTGGATAGAATTTTATGCTTTAATTTTTTAAGTACACAAAACTATAAGTAATAAAATTAAATTAGAACATGTCCTATATAAAGTACTACAGTTACTATAAAACTAAATTATCAGCAATTTCTTACTAGATAATTCATACATTTAATGAAGTTATAAAATGATGAATAAAATTTCTTACTATTTTGACTTTTAGCGGCAGAATGTTCATTTGCTGGTCACCTTTTGATACATTAATAGGCACCTACGTGTATCTTTTTATTTGACAGAACCTAAGCAATACATCTTTGCTTAATAATACTAGAGCTTTTCCATATACCACCAAAAGTTATGTTACATAATTGAAGGCTTCTTTCTGCAAAATATTACATTATACCCCATCAGAAAATGGGGCGAAGAAATGAACAGAAACTTTCCAAAGGAAGAGATACGAATGACCAAAAGGCACATGAAAAAATGCTCTACATCACTAATCATCAGGGAGATACAGATCAAAACAACCATGAGATACCACCTTACACCACAGAGACTAGCACACATCCAAAAGAACAAATCTGTAATTGTAATCTCACGGTGATTCACTTATTAAAAAAAAATAAAATAAAATCGTATTAAACTGAAACAAAAAAGACATAGTGTTTTGCTTATCACCACGCATTTATTTAGCTAAGAAATAAACTGTATGCAATAGGCCCAAGATGTAAACTTTGTACCAAGGTGTTCAATTTTAATAAGGAGCACTTCTGAATTAGCTAACAGTTAACATCTGTAAACACAACATACAGTGTCATTTCTGTATGCTGTTTTTCTATAGAAAATTTTATAATTGCTTGAGAGTAATTGGCATAAAAGAAACTAAAATATAAATCCTTTTAATTAAATTTTTTGTTGGACCTTAAATTTTAGGTGAAATGGACATTTGATTTGGATAAAATGGGCTGCTATTCCCCAAGTGAGGATTTCTGCACTTAATGGGGAAAAAATTTGAAGCATTTTGAAAAGCATGATTTGTTAAAAAATAGAGAACATGTTTTACATATGTGAAGCCCTGGGTTTGACCATATTATTAATGGCAAGTTATGAAATTACATAATTACTAGGCATTACCTATATGGCATCATATTAGTACCACACAGTGACAATCATGGCTAAGGCAAAGTTTGTGGTCTCAAGAAGTTTATTCGAATGGACAAATTATAGGCTACACCTAAAATTTGCTACCCACATAATAAGGCAAGAGAAATTTGAAAAATTCCAAGGAAATACATTAAAATCTGTTTTTTGAAATCTCAACAACTTTGAACCATAATAGAATACTAAGATGTAAACCTTCACCCCATCACCACCACACCTACATGCACACTGACTTGCAATATTAAAGAGGCCCAGATAAACTCTATGACACGTATTCAGATGGTATAGATAAAGATGCCTATCTCCCTCATTTCCACTGCAACATATTGATGTAGGGAATTATTATAGGTACTAGTTAACATCTCATTAAAACATTTATTTTTTTATTCCATAAATAAACACACATACATGAACATCTGTAGTAAATTAGTCATAAAATTACAATGAAAAAATGTTCTTTTAATAAATAGAATAACAAAACCTGAGCAACCACAAGCCAGAAAAAGAAAAAGATTTGCTATTGACCACCACGCAGAGAAATTAATTCAGAACATTATACTTCAATATTATAATTAAACTGGTAAATTCCATATAAGATAGGGGAAGGTGTGATAATCCATTCAATAAATAGTTGGTATCCCAACTATCTTAACTCAAACTAGACCATAACAATAATTTAAGTAATTCAATTTTTTAAATGACCAAAAATCCTGGATAGGAAATTCTTCAAAGTACATATTGAGATACATGGCTATCCGATTCATGAAAAAGAAAAGCATGCTATTTATTGCTCTTTGGGGGAGGAAAAATGGATCTTGAGGTGACCATGTAGAACGAAATGAAAAATTAAAATACAGGAACCAAATAGTTTTGCTCCTATGAGGTCTAGGAGTAATTAAAGCAATTTAGCAGCAACAATCAACAAAATTAACTGCTAGACTAAGTGAAAACTATAGTGGTTACTTAGCAGATAAGAAACAAAAGAAGGAGTGAGAGAAACAGGGAAAAAGGATTTTGTTTTGTTTTGTTTTGTTTTTATGGTAGTGAGCCATTATTCTTTGGTGTGGGTGTGGCTTTAGTATACAAAGATATATAAATGTTGATGGGAAATTCCTAAAATTCTTCAATAGTGTAAACCAATATTGTTTCACCTAAAAATTTAAATCTATAAAAAATGAATACAAGTTTCATCATGCTAAATAGTTTACTTCA
Source organism: Sorex araneus (assembly GCF_027595985.1). Taxonomy (NCBI): domain Eukaryota; kingdom Metazoa; phylum Chordata; class Mammalia; order Eulipotyphla; family Soricidae; genus Sorex; species Sorex araneus. The sequence goes on along the minus strand of NC_073302.1, from coordinate 190,078,931 downwards.
AATAATTCATTATGTGGAATTAAAAATTGGAATTTTAAAATATAATGCATATTTTATGTTGACCTTTTTGCTGCTTTAACTGATTTATTACATAGGTATCACTTTTAGTACTTCATGTTTTAGTACTCATTTTTTTGCAGATTTACAGCTATATATATAACCTATCTGAAAGAAACTAACTTTGCACAAAGAAATCAGTTTGTTTCTGAATGTCAGTTCTCAGGCTATATTCCTTCTCAATTTGAGTTCTGGTAAGAACTTACAAGTACTTTACTTCCCTTCAATACAGTCGCCAGACATTTTAATTCCTTCATTCCTTCTTCCAAACTTTGGACATTTGGTTATAGATGCTCTGGTACCAAACCTTGGCTTTTCCATTTGTCCTGATATTTTATGACTAAAATATATAACCTGTTGTGTTTGTGTTTCTTTGTCTATAAGTTGGGATAACAGCAATAAGCAATTGCTGAGTTTGAGAACATTTGACATATATAAAACACATAGTCTTATATCAGAGTGAAAAATAATAGCAAATATGAATAAAATTTTGTAAGCTATAGTGTACTCTATGAATGCTAATAAATGTTAGTACCTATACAATTTCCAACACTCAAATAAATTGCATTTAACAAAATGCACAAGTACCCTAGGGAAAAGTATGTAACCAAATATTCAAAACATCACTGTGTCTGTGTGTGTGTATGCACAAGCGTGATGATTTACCCAATCATCAGTTCTAGGACACTCCTGTTGTCTCCAAATTGTAACTGTTGTAAATAGTACTGTAATGAATATTAGACTGCAAATTCTTTTCAATATAGAGTTTTGATGTCTTTAGGATAGATGCTCTAAAAGTAGAATTTCTGGGTCATATGGAAGTTCAAGTCTTAGTTTGTTTGGTACAATTCAAATTATTTTGCAAAGTGACTTAACAACTTTTATGTGTGTGTGGTAAATACTTACAAAATGAAAAAAACAAGTGAAATACTTAGCTAAAGAAGACTATCACTGCTAAATGAAATGAAAGAAGACACAGAAATAGAAACACATCCCATTTGGGGATTTAGAAGGCATAATGTTGTCGTACTACTGGAGCGATAGCACAGCGGGTAGGGCATTTACCTTGCACGAGGCCAACCTGGGTTTGATTCCTCTGTCCCTCTGGACAGCCTGGCAAGCTACTGAGAGTATGCTGCTCGCATGGCAGAGCCTGGCAAGCTACCCATGTCATATTCAATATGCCAAAAACAGTAATAATAAGTCTCACGGTGGAGATGTTACTGGTGCCCACTAAAGCAAATCGATGAACAACGGGAAGACAGTGCCACAGTGCTACAGTGTTGTCAAAAAGACAACCCCAACAAAAGCATTATACTGATTCAATGTACAAATATCCATGTCATTTTTAAAGGACACAGTGTTAATATTGATAAAATTTACATTAAAAAAGAAAACACCCAAATAGCCAGAGCAATTTTAAGGGAAAGAAAATAGGAGGTTTTTCTTTTCCAAACTTTAAAATATACTATAAATCATATATGCAAGATAGTATGGTACTGGAATAAAGATAACTCACAGACCAGTGGAACAGAACTGAGAGCTTGGAGACAAATCCTCATGTAAGCAGTCAGCTAATCTTTGTCAAGGGAGATAAGAGTATGAAGTGGAGAAAGGAAATTCTCTTCAACAACTGGTGTTAAAAGAATTGGCCAGTCACATATTAAAAAAAAAGAATTCTATCTTATATCTTTAACAAAAGTCAATTAAAAATGATTAAAAGAATGATAGTAAGAGCATAGAACATTTGCCTTGCACCTGTTTGATCTGGTTTGACTCAGCATCCCATACTTCCCAGAGTACCGCTAGGAGTAATTTCTGAGTGCAGAGCCAAGACTAACCCCTGAGCATTGCCAGATATGACCAAAAATAAATAAATAAATAAATAAGAATTAATGATGTCAATATCAGACCTGAATCCAGGAATTTCTCAAATTAATGCCATTGGCTAAACAAACAGAAGCAAAGTAAATAAATGGAACAATATCAAATAGAGAATCTTCTGTACCACAAAAGAAATCATAACCAAAATCAAAAGATATTGGCTGGGAGAAAATATTTGCCCACCACTCATCTGACAAAACTTGTAAAACTCAATTAGAAAAAAACAATCAATCCAATAAAACTTGGGATTTTGATGAAGAGAAGAAATGAACAGAAACTTCCACAAAGAAGACACACAGGTGAACAATAAACACATGAAAAAAAAATCTGTGCTCTATCATTTATCATCTGGGAAATGCAAATCAAAACAGTAGTGATATATCATATTATACCCATGAGACTGGCACACAACACAAAACAGAAACAGCCAGGATTGACATAGACTGGAGAAAGGGAACTCTCATCCACTGCTGATAATAATGCTGACTGGTTCTACATTTGGTGTACTCATTTTTAAAGGAATGAATAACCTGGGGCCAGACTGCTAGTACAGCAGGTAGGGTGTTTGCCTTGCTCTCAGCTGACCCTAGTTTAACTAAGCAGTGCTTCACATTGTCCCCTGAACCTACTAGAAGTGACCTGTGAAAGCAGAGCCAGGAAGAAGCCCTGAGCACCAATTGGTATAGTACAAAACCCAAAATGAATAAACAAATAAATAACCAGCCCTTCTTGAATATCTGTAGTTTTTAAAATAGTAATTGATCCAGATTAGCATAGTCAAATTGTGGAAGTGGAAAGGGTAAAGAAAAGTTTGTGACAGAAAAGCAATTATACTGACAATTAAATATCCTTCAGACCAAGATAATAATGTCTTAGATGATTGTGTCTAATTTTTAAAATAGTTTTCTTAATATTGTTTAAAATTAAACTTGGAGAACTATTTTATAGAAAATGTGTTTCTCATAAAATCATCATCATAAAATCTCAAATTCTATAATGTGTCTAATTAGAAAAGATATCTTTATGGAATTTTCTGAAAATCTTGATAATCTCTATATGCTATTAAAATACAACCTGAAGACAAGTTGTCTTTTTTTACATTATTACTATTAAGAATTCTTAAGATTTACAAAGTTTTTCTAAGTGTAGAAGACTTAAGCACTTTAGTGATCAGTCATGAAACTTTGACATTGTTAATACATCCTCTTAGCAAGTGTTTCTTGAATTAATTTCATACACTTAAAAATAGAGATTTAATTTTGCTACAAGAAGTCTCTCTGAATAGATTTGAGTAAACAAAATTCTTTTTGTTCTGTTCAAAGTAAGGCAAAATCAAAATATGCTTAATATGTACTAAAAATACTAAAAATTAGCATAATAAAATATACTAAATTAAAAATATACTAAAAATAATTACTCTTGCAAGAAAAATTGGCATCACGATGCCAATTAAAATAAAGTGTTTATATGTATTTACTGAATTCCTGGGAATGAAGCATTCCAGTAGACAGTATTTAACAACCTGAGACATGGTGAGATAACTGAAAAGCAAAAATATACTCCATAGTTAAGGAGCTCAGAGCAGCACTCCCACAGACATTGGAGTGTATCAGCCTCTCAGGTAGAACATTCCAATCCCAATCTCCCCAAAGAGCACTGTCACTTGGCTTCACTCCACAGCCGCTCTTATCTTTCACTCTTTCACTCATCTTACACATATAAATACACCCTAATTTATGTTTCTAACCACACAAAACTACACAGGAAACAACCCTAAACAGCAAAGATCATGATGGTAAAGCAATGCAGACACTCATTAGACTTAGTGAGTGAAGAAGCTAGCCCAGATGACCAAATAAGTAATAATAAGCTATATAAGCTCTCTGATAAGTAATTTATAATGAAAATGACAAGTATGCATAAGGAGCTCACAGAAACCATGGAATGCATCACCAACAAAATACAGGAGACTGTGAGAACAGAATTGAGGAAAATGTAAATGAAAATACAAGTAGAAAAGACAGACGTGATAAACATGGTAGGTGAAATGAAAAACTCACTGGAAGGCCTCACCAGCAGAATAACAGCTTCTAAGGACAGAATCAGTGAACTCTAAGATGAGATACAGAGAATCTCCAGACTACAGCAGGAGTTGGAAAAGATCATCAAAATAAAAGGATGATAGGAGATCGGGATGACAGGAGATTGGGATGATGCTAAGAGGAACAACGTAAGAATCAATAAAGTACCAGAGGTGAAAGAAGAAAACTTTGATGAAGCATCCATCAAAGCTATCATTGCCAAGAAGTTTCCAGAGCTAAAGAATGAGTGCACCCAAATCCAGGATGCCCAAAGGATACAGGCTAAAATAAATTCAAAGAATATCCCAAGACATCCTCGTCAGATTGACAAAAAACACAGATAAAGATAGAATACTCAAAGTAGAAAGATCAAAGAAGGAAATAGCTCATAATGGCGCATCCCTAAGATTCACAGCAGACTTCTCAGATGAAACCTTCTATGCGTAAAGGCAGTGGTGGGATATAGTGAAAACTCAATGAAATAAATGCCTCCCCAAGGATATATTACCCAGTTAGACTCTAATTTAGATTAGAAAGAACAATAAACAACTTCACAGATCAAAAGCAACTTCATAGAAACAAAACCAATGTTACAAGAAGAAGTAAATGGCTACTTTAAGACAAGACAAATCCCACAAATACACCAAACTGCTAAATAAAGATGGAACAAATCCCCATCACAATTATCTTTCTCAATATCAGTGTACTAAATGCATCAATCAAGAGGCACAGAGTGGCAGGATTATTTAGAAAATTAACCCAACATTCTGCTGCCTACAAAAAACACATCTGAACAATCAAAGCAAACATAGGCTCAAAGTCAATGGTTGGAAAATAATTCTCCAAGTCAAAAGCCCCCTTGAAAATGTCAGAGTAGCCATACTGGTATCAGACCACATAGACTTCAGGAAGAAGAAGGCTATAAGAGATAGTGAAGGTCATTTCTTAAATATCAAGGGATTGGTATTCTCTCACACACACTTCTAAAAGTATATGCACATAAAAAGGGACCAGCAAAATACTTGAAACAACTATAAGACTTGAAGAAAGACATTGATAGCAAAACAATAGTAGTTGGAGACTTTAACACTGCTCTGTCACCTCTCAATAGATGAACTAGACTAAAGCTCAGCAAGGAGATACTTTATTTGAGGGAAGAAATGGAGGAGAAGAGGCTAGTAGATATATACAGGACTGTACATCCCCAAAAGGCCAAACACCCATTCTTCTCCAGTGCATATGGGATATTCTCCAAGATAGACCACATGCCGGGCCACAAAACATATATCCATAAAATCAAGAGGATAGAAATTATATCAAGGGTCCTTTCAGACCATGCTGCACTGAAAATAGAAATGAATCACACACTGAGAATCACACACTGAGAATCAAATCAAACACCTGAAAATTAAACAGCTCTCTACTGAACAACTGGTGGTCTGGAGAGGAATCAAAGAGAAAATCAAAAGATTCCAGAAAAAAATAAGAATGATGACACGAGTTACCAGAACTTGTGCGATACAGCAAAAGCAGTGTTAAGAGGAAAATTTATAGCTCTGTAAGCATTCATCAGAAAAGAAGAAGGGCCCACATCAATAACTTAACCTCACATCTTGTAAAATGACCAACAAAAGGAGCCTAAACATAGCAGTAGGAAGGAAATAATAAAACCTGGAGCAGAAATCAACGATCTGGAATCCCAGAAAACAATGCAAAAGATCAACGAAACCAAGAGCTGGTTCTTTGAGAAAATAAACAAGATCGATAAACCACTAGCGAGACTCACAAAGGAACTGGGAGAGAGGAACCTCATAAACTGTATCAGAAATACAAGGAGGGGCATCACAATAGAAACTGAAGAAATCCATTGGGTCATCAGACATTACTGTGAAAATCTTTTTTTTTTCTTTTTGGGTCACACCTGGCGATGCACAGGGGTTACTCCTGGCTCTGCACTCAGGAATTACCCCTGGCCGTGCTCAGGGGACCATATGGGATGCTGGGATTTGAACCCGGGTCGGCCACGTGCAAGGCAAACGCCCTACCCGCTGTGCTATCTCTCCAGCTCCTACTGTGGAAATCTTTATTTTTTCATTTATTGAATCACCATGTGGAAAGTTACAAGTTTTCAGGTTTAAGTCTCAGTCATACGATGCTCTAACACCCATCCCTTCACCAGTGCACATATTCCACCACCAAGAATCACAGTATAACTCCACACCGCCTCCCCACATCCCCAGCCCCCCACCCCACATGTGTAACTGATAAATTTCAATTTACTTTCACTTTACTTTGATTACATTCAAATGTAATTCAAATGTAATTCAAGTGAAATGTAATCACTTTACTTTGATTACATTTCAACACAAAACTCACCAATATTGTTTGGAGTTTCTCCCCGCTAAAGTCAGACCTGCTGAAAAGGAAGCATTTGATAATTTGTTTGCCATTGCTGAGAATAAAGAGATATGAGTGGCCCCACTAGCAGCCGCATGGTTTTGGATTTCTGTCTTAGTATTTTAGTAACTAAGTCTAGAGAAATGTCTGCCAGAAATTGCATCATTGCAAACTTGTACTACTCAGCTATTTTATATTCCACATATGAGTGCAATCTTTCTATGTCTGTCTTTTTCTTTCTGACTCATTTCACTCAACATGATACTTTCCATGTTGATCCACTTATATGCAAATTTCATGACTTCATGTTTTGTGACAGCTACATAGTATTCCATTGTGTAGATGAACCAGAGTTTCTTTAACCAGTCATCTGTTTTGGGGCACTCAGTTTTTTTCCAGATTGTGGCTATTGTAAACAGTGTGGCAATGAACATAGAAATGCAGATGTCATCTCTACTATACCTTTTTGCCTCTCCAGGATATATTCCCAGGAGTGGTATTGCTGGGTCAAATGTAAGCTCAATTTCTAATTTTTTGAGAATCGTCCATATTGTTTTCCAAAAGGGGTGAACCAGTCAGCATTCCCACCAGCAGTGAAGAAGAGTCCCTTTCTCCCCACATCCACACCAACATCGGTTGCTTTTGTTTTTTGGGATGTGGGCCAGTCTCTGTGGTGTGAGATGATATCTCATTGTTGTTTTGATCTGCATCTCCCTGATGATTAGTGATGTGGAACATTTTCTCATGTGCCTCTAAGGCATTCGGATTTCTTCTTTGGGAAAGTTTCTGTTCATTTCATCACCCCATTTTTTGATCGGGTTGGCAGTTTTCTTAAAACAGCATGGTACTGGAACAAAGGCAGAGCTGCAGATCAATGGAACAGGGTTGAATACTCTGACACACACCCCAAATATATGATCATCTAATCTTTGATAAGGGAGCAAGAAATATGAAGTGAAAAAGGAAAGCATGTATAAGAAATTGTGCTGGCAAAACTGGACAGCTACATGCAAAAAATGGGCTTAGACCTCCACCTATCACCATGTACAAAAGTCATATCAAAATGGATTAAAGACTCAACATCAGACCAGAATCCCTAAGGTACATCGAAGACAAGGTCGGCAAAACCCTCCACGACATTGAAGCCAATGGTATCTTCAAAGCTGACACACCACTGGCCAAGCAAGTGAAAACAGATAAATAAATGAGACTATCTCGAACTAAGAAACTTCTGCACCTCAAAAGAAACAGTGACCAAAATACAAAGACAGTCTACAGAATGGGAAAGGATATTTACGCAGTACCCATCTTATAAAGGGTTGATATCAAGGATATGCTGTGGAAATCTTTATGGCATGGAACAAGAGAATCTTGAAGAAATGGGCAAATTCCTGGTGTCTTATCTTCCAAGACTGAACCAAGAGGATTTGGAATACCTGAACAAACCTATCACCATAAAGGAAACTGAAATGACAACCAAAAGTTTTCCCCAAAGCAAAAGCCTAGGTCCAGATGAATTCACTGGTGAATTCTTTCAAACCTCTAAAGGGGACCTATTGCCAAACCTTCTCAAGCTTTTTCAGAAAATTGAAGAAATAGAAATATTCCCAAACAATTTTTATGAGGCAAATATCACCCTGATATCCAAAGCACACAGAGACTCCACCAAAATAAAGAGAAAATTTAAGACCGATATCCTTGATGAATACAGATGAAAAGACCCTCAATAAAATACTAGCAAACAGAATTCAACAGACTCATCACAAAGATTATATACCATGAGCAATTAGGATTTATCCTGAGGCTGAATTTAAGAAGGATGGTGCACTCATTCATGATGAAAAAAACTCTCAACAAAATGGGATTCGAAGGAACTTGAGTCAAAGCCATCTACCACAAACATTATTCTCAATAGGAAAAAAATAAAGCCTTCTGTCTGAGATTGTGCACAAGACAAGTTGCCTACTCTCACCACCTCTAATACTGAAAGTATTTGTCATAGCAATTAAGGAAGAAAAAGGTATAAAGGGTATTCAGCTAGGAAAGGAAGAGGTCAAACTCTCACTATTCACAGATGACATGATACTATGCTTAGAGAACAAGTCTCTAACAAAAAGCTCCTAGAAACAATAGATTTGTGTAGTAGAGTGACAGGTTACAAAATCAATATGCAAAGGTCCATCGCTTTCCTATATGCAAATAATGAATGAGAAGAAGGTGATACAAGTTCAATGTGATTCCTATAAGGATAACCATGAGATTTTAAAAAAAAAAAATGCTTAAACGCTCCTGAAATTCATATGGAACAATAAACCCCCACGAATGTCTAAAGTAATTCTTGGGGAAAAGAATATGGAAGGCATCACCTTCCCCAACTTCAAACTGTACTACAAAACAGTAGTAATTAAAACAGCGTTGTATTACTTGGTGGTCCCTTCCCTGAGTTACCCAGAATGAGAGACCAGCCTCCAAGCCATGGAAACAATCTCCTGGTACTTATTTCTACTATTCTTGGGCGTTAGTCTTATAGTCTATTATTCTATATTCCACAGATGAGTGCAATCTTTCTATGTCTGTCTCTCTCTTTCTGACTCATTTCACTTAGCATGATACTTTCCATGTTGATCCACTTATATGCAAACGTCATGACCTCATTTTTTCTAACAGCTGCATAGTATTCCATTGTATAGATGTACCAGAGTTTCTTCAACCAGTCATCTGTTCTAGGGCACTCGGGTTTTTTCCAGATTCTGGCTATTGTAAACAGTGCTGCGGTGAACATATAAGTGCATATGTCACTTGGGCTATACTTTTTGGTTTTTCTGGGATATATTCCCAGCAGTGGTATTGCTGGGTCAAATGGGAGCTCAACCTCTAGTTTTTTGAGAATCGTCCATACTGTTTTCCAAAAGGGCTGAACTAGCCGGCATTCCCACCAGCAGTGTAGAAGGGTCCCTTTCTCCCCACATCATCTCCAACAGTGGTTGCTTTTGTTCTTTTGGATGTGTGCTAGTCTCTGTGGTGTGAGGTGGTATCTCATGTTGTTTTGATCTGCATCTCTCTGACTATTAGTGATGTAGAGCACTTTTTTATGTGCCTTTTGGCCATTCGTATCTCTTCCTTGGTAAAGTTTCTGTTCATTTCTTCGCCCCATTTTTTGATGGGGTTGGATGTTTTCTTCTTGTAGAGTTCAACCAGTGCTTTATATACCATTGATATTAACCCCTTATCTGATGGGTATTGTGTAAATATCCTTTCCCATTCTGTAGATAGTCTTTGTATTCTGGTCACTGTATCTTTTGCGGTGCAGAAGCTTTTTAGTTTAATGTAGTCCTGTTGCGTGAACGTTCTGCAATCGGAGGCGCTGAGATAGGAACGCGGAAGAAATAATCACTGATTGGAGGACTAAGGCTCGCTCTGGCTCTTAGCAAAGGCAGATGGCCTCGTGGACCTCCTTTTATTGATCATGGTACCTCTAAAGGGCGCAATATAGTGACGTCACCAAAGGCATCAAAAAATGTTACAGGGAGAACATTGAGATAATGGAACATATTGTTTCCTTGTATGGGTAGGCCTATAGCCTCGGGAAAAGAATACAGAACTGAGAAGGGAAAGATACAAAACCGAAACTGAAACCTACAGGCACCTGGATACAAAACCGAAACTGAAACCTTCTTCAGGCACCTGGATTTACATCCTAAAGACTAGGCTGTGCTTGCCACTTCAAATACAAACTGGGCAGGCACCTGAAATCTGCATCCCAAAGACAAAGCTGGGCCAGAGCCTACATTTTACAATCTCCAAGGTCAGGCCTTGCTAACATTATTTGCATGTCAAAGACCAGCCAGGCTTCTGTGAGAGAAGGAAAAACTGCTCTTTTCAGTATTCTGAAATTATTTTTCTGAAGGCAGCTTGAAGGGGGAAAATGTTCAGCTTCATCCAAACCAGTCAGGACACACGAGAAATCTCGCCCATTTTCATGGGTCCCTATGTTCCTGTCCGTAGTACGGTACAGTATACATGGGCTCGCCCTGATAGCTCAGTCCAGCCCCAACATAGTCCCATTTGTTGATTTCTATTTTTACTAGATTGTTTAGTTCCGTGTCATCTTTGAAGATACCTTTATCTTCAATATCGTAGAGGGTTTTGCCGACCTTGTCTTCAATGTACCTTATGGTTTGTGGTCTGATGTTGAGGTCTTTAATCCATTTTGATCTTACTTTTGTGCATGGTGTCAGGTCGAGTTCTAAGCCCATTTTTTTGCATGTGGTTGTCCAGTTGTGCCAGCACCATTTGTTAAAGAGACTTTCCTTGCTCCACTTCACATCTCTTGCTCCTTTATCAAAGATTAGATGATCATACATTTGAGGTTGTGTGTGGGGATATTCCACCCTGTTCCATTGGTCTGCAGCTCTGCCTTTGTTCCAGTACCATGCTGTTTTAATTGTTACCGCTTTGTAGTAGAGTTTAAGGTTGTGGTTGGAGGTCATGTGGGGGAAGGGTGATGCGGGCCGAATACAGACTAGAGACTGAACACAATGGCCACTCAACACCTTTATTGCAAACCACAACACCTAATCAGAGAGAGAGAACAAAAGGGAATTCCCTGCCATAGTGGCAGGGTGGGGTGGGGGGAGACGGAACTGGGGAGGGGGGGAGGGATGTTGGGTTTACTGGTGGTGGAGAATGGGCACTGGTGAAGGGATGGGTTATCGAACTTTGTATGGGGGAAACATGAGCACAAAGATGTATGGATCTGTAACTGTACCCTCACGATGACTCTCTGATTAAAAATAAACTAATAAAAATAAATAAATAAAATGACAGTAGTTTAAGAACAAAAAAAAATAAAACAGCGTCGTATTGGAATAAAAAAGATCTGCAGACCAATGGAATAGAATTGAACATCCTGGCACAGACCCTAAAATATACTATCATCTCATCTTTGATAAGGAAGCAAGAAATATGAAGTGGAGCAAGGAAAACCTCTTTAACAAGCTGGGAAAACTGGACAGCTATGTGGAAAAAAAAATACCTCTGACCTCTACCCAATGTCATACACAAAAGTTAGATCAGAATGGATTAAAGTCTTCAACATCAGACATGAATCCATATGATACATTGGAGAAAACATAGGCAAAACCCTCCACAACACTGAAGCTCAAGACATCATCAAAGGTAAAACACCGCTAGCCAAGCAAGTGGAAGCAAAGATTAATAAATGGGACTACATTAAATTAAGAAGTGTCTGCACCTCAAATGAAACAGCAACCAAGATTCAGCATATGGAATTGGAAAAAACTATTTACCCAATACCCATCTGATAGGATGTTAATATAAAAAATATACAAGACACTGGTAGGACTTAACAAGAAAAGCACACTCAACCCCATCAAAAAATGGAGAAAAAAAAATGAAGAGAAACTTTCTCAAAGAAGAAATTTGAATGGCCAAAAGGCACATGAAAAAATTCTCTACATGGCTAATCATCAGGGAGATGCAAATCAAAACAACAATGAGATATCATCTAACACCACAGAGACTGGCACACATCCAAATGAACAAGAACAACCAGTGCTGGTGTGGATGCAGGAAGAAAGGGACTCTCATTCATTGTTGGTGGGAATACTGACTGGTCTGACCTTTTTTGTAAACAGTATGGACATTCCTCAAAAGACTAGAAATTTAGCTCCCATTAGACTCAGCAATACCAATTCTGGAAATATAGCCTGGGGGATCAAAGGCACACAGCAGAAACACCATCTGCAGTTCTATGTTCATTGCAGCACTATTCATATTAGCCAGAACCTGGAAACAACTTGAGTGCCTGAGAACGGATGTATGGATAAAGAAACTATGGTACATCTACACAATGAAATACTACACAGCTGTTAAGGAAAATGAGTTCATGAAATTTGCCTATCAATGGATAAACGTAGAGAGTATCATGCTGTGTGAAAGGAGTCAGAAGGAAAGGGATAGATATAGAATGACTACATTTATATGTGGGAGATTTAAAAAACCCAGTATGACACTAATACCCAATGGCAGGGAAAACAGGCCAGGAGGACTGGTGGGTCAATGGTGTGGGAGGTGGATGGGAGTTAAGATAGAGGAGGGTCCATTATGACAACACTAGTTGGAAATGATCACTCTGGACAAGAACTGAGTGTTGAAAATGGGTAAAGAGTTATAGCTGATAACCTTTCAGCATCTGTATCATAAACCGTAATGCCTAAAATGCGAGAGAGAAAGAGAGATAGAGAAGAGAGGTGCCTGCTATAGAGGCAGGCTCGGGTTGGGGATGGCTTGGAAGGGTGGGAAATTGGGGTCACTGGTGGTGGAAATTACACTGGTGGAGGGATGGGTGTTGGACATTATATGACTGAAACGCAATCATGAACAATTTTGCAATGCTCTATCTCACAAAAATTAAATACTTTTTAAAAAATACTCCATGGACATATTTTACTTTCTTATGACTTTGAAGTTAGCAATTGCAAAGTGAGTTTATTTTAAATCTTCTGTTGACAACTGTCCTGAGAAAAAAGAATTAAGATGAATTTCTCTTTATTCGTATAGGTATCTCTCCCTTTGCTTTGCAGAAAACTTACTAGAAACTTTAACTTTAGTGTATCAGAACAAAATATGTATTTTATCAGTATTTTTGTCAGCTCTAAAAATAAGTTAACAAATAATTCTTATATTACGACTATCATTACAGAGAATGTGAGAATTAAGCTTTCTTACAAAGGACATTTTCAGCAGCTATGGGATACACAGATGAGTTTCAAAGGAAGTGTAAATTGAATGCCAGGAAGATAACAGAAAACTGGGGTCAAAGTAGAAGAGAATTAATCCCAACCTTTGGCGGAGTGTGGAAAATAATATTACCTGAGCAAGGGCTCCAAAAATAGACCCAGAGGGACTGCCAGTTGCAGAACTAGGAAAAATGATATGTAAAACAAAAGGGAGGGAAGAAAAACCAGTTTCAGTCTGCGACTGAGAAATAATGCATAACATTATTTCTATTCAATCAACTAATGTCTTCTTTGAATAAATATAAACCTACTTCCAGAACTTTCAGAAAGTGGTAGATAAAGCCTGGAGGGCAAGATTGGTTCAGAACTTCTGTTTAATTCCCGGTGAAGAGTTCACAAAGTGCAAACTGTGCAGGTAAACTTCTTGAGCTTTTCGGGGTGTCATTCTGTTCTTAGTCTGTTCTGACCTTATTTACAAGGTTAGTATCAAAAACCCTCTCTGATTGAAAGTCTTTGATTCGTAATCTCCAAGTCAATAGCTGCTTTTTAAATATACTTCTAAATATACTTATTTCTGATGGTCTCAACACACTGATCTTAGTCATGCTACTTATTGATGATATTATTTTTGGAAAGGTTATTTTCTCCCAGAAAATTTTATTTTTGAATACATGTCTTATACTGAAAGTTTATATTTACATTTTAAGGTCAGGTCAATTGCAATTGATTTCATGATTTGAAAAGTAATACCAGTCAGAAAATTAAACCCAGAGCCATGTTCATACACCTTATTCTTATGACAAATTTGAGGGCAAGGCTGCAAACTGGTATTATGAATCATATGTCTAATCATCACGTCAACTCCACCTGTCATCCCATCACTGATTTTGTAGGTGTGTAATGTTTATTACAGATGGTTTAAGGTTTAATCTGTGTCTAAAATGGGTGAAAACTCATTCTCACATAATAAAAATGTTAACTGTCATACCAATGTCAGAATAATACCTTTACTTAAAAAATGCAGCTACACTCCTAGGATGTGCTAAAAGGATGTTTATTATGTGTCCACTGAATTCATCAACCTATTGATACATCTTAGAACTGAGGAGTACAAAAAGAGACTGATAATGAGTTAATGAGTCTTTTTCCATTCTATTCCCACTTGAACATGAATCACTTTCTCTTTTCCTCTCACATTTTTTTATAAGTAAATGTATTTCAATAAGAACCACTTGCTTCAACACAGGATGATCTTACTTACCTGTGGTATATAGAATACTGGTTGAGAAAATGTATTGTAATGGAATGGGGAGGCCTAGACACCTCTTGGTCCCAGTATTCAGAGAGGAGGACATAGAAGGAGAGAGATCAAGGGAGAAGGAGAGTGAAAATAAATGAACAAGCATCAGAGTTCCAATTATGCCTGTGATATCATATATCCAAAACACAATTCAACAGAACATATAACAAGAACTCTAAGCTGCAACCTCTGAAACTTTGTAATGTGCCTGTCAAGTTGATAAGCAGGGATGAGATGGGGGTGGTCTATAGAGGAAATATGGGATCATTGGTGGAGGAAAGTTGACACTGGTGGTGGGATTGGTGTTGAAATATTCATGATCATGAAATCCTGTTAATCGTCGATTTCTTGAGCTGGCTCAGTAACCTCTCAATTAGTCCTTTCCCTGAGATCTTAGAAGTCTCTCTCTACTCACCCCTCCCAAGGGTGTCACACTGGAGGCTCTTTCAGGGTCAGGGGAATGACATCCAGCTTGTTACTGGATTTAGCATATGAATACACCATGGGAAGCTTGCAAGGCTGTCCCATGTGGGCAGGAAACTCTCAGAAGCTTGCCAGTTTCCCCCAGAGGGAGAAGTAAGCTACAAGATATCTTCTGGGAGCTTGCTTTTAAGTCTCTGGATGTTGGCTGTTGATGGAATTACACATACCTATGTTCCTCTGCCTGTACCTTCAATGTGTGAGGCCTGTCCAAACATGTGGAGAGGGGCCTCAAGCATGACTGTAGCTAGGTTCTGGTGGTCTTGGGCCACTGGGAGCTCTGCTCTGGGTGGGGAGGGAAGCTGGAGCCCATCCTCTCTGTGAGGCCCCGGGGAAGACAGCCAGGCTTGTGGGCAAGCGACTCTCTGCTGTTGAAATATTACATGCCTAAAACACAACTATTAATAACTTGTAAATCATAGTCCTTTAATAAAAAATTAAAATTAAAATCTATTTGCTTCACTAAAAATAACAAGTTATTCTTGCAAATAAGCAAACAATACTGTAGACATCTGATGGATCAGATGCATACTCTTTCACATTAAGAAAGTGATAAGTGTTAGGGAAGTTATTCTACAAAATATTGCCACTCTCATGTTCTCTACTATGATGAATTTATCTGACAAAGACTAATAAAAAGATCATTATCCATCTAATGGTTTAATATTCTGTTAATACCATTTTCAACTCAAGTGTGCCATTATGCCCTTCCAAAAGTCTCCAATCTAGGTCACTCTACAGTTTCAGTTCCATTACATTTTAATCTCTGTACTATTCTGATTTTTCCTGTGTCAGAAGCTATGAGCTCAGACAGTGAGACAGGCAAAGCAAGTGGATTACACATAAAAGTCAACTTCTCTGTACTGGGAGCATCCTTTGCCAGCCTGTATAAGCATGTTCTGTGCATGTGGAACAATCACTTGTCAGGCAGTAGTTTCAGTGTGCTATGAAGTGTATCTGACTACCTTTTGTGATATGAAAACAAATAATCCACTGACAAACCTAGAAAATCAAATAAACCTAACCTGGCAGTACACTGTGAGACCTCAGAGAAGACAGAACATGTCATATATATTTTAATTAGCAGGTGGAGTGGATTGACAAGAAACACAGTGCAGCTTCCTTCCAACCTTTCCCTAACAAATAGCTGTGCTCTATAAGCAAATGATGTTGGCAAAGCAATTAGTGAAAACTTGTCCTAAGGTTGTTGTATCTATTCCTAGGGCATATAATCTTTTTTCCTTCCTAACTCATTGGACTCAAATGCTGAGCATGGATTTAGGAGACTTAGAAGAGGAAAGAGTACAGGACATCTGGAAGCAATGGGTTGAATTCTGCTCTCGCTAATGAAGGGTCCTTAAGGAGGCAATTGGGATAGAATGAGATCACCAGTGTGAGTTATAATACAACTTAAATAATCTTCTTGTGTGAAGAAATTTGGACTCACACATGTACTTCAAAAAGCAATGTGAAGACACAGAAAGAAGAAAATAGTTAAGTCAAAAGAAGCCAATCTTCCTGACACCTTAATCTCCAGTTTTAGTCTCCAGTAGGGTGAAAAAAAATCCTGCTGTTGAAGCTATCATTTATACCAACCTGTTATGGCATCCCAAGAAAAATAAAGATTCTATGACTTTTCAAGATCATTTCTTAACTCACTAGTAGTGTGATTCTATAGTTTTTACTATGTAGGTGATCTCAACATGGAAATCAAGGAACAAATGTTCAGTGTAGAAAGCACTTTATATTCTGGTGCCTATCGAGCAATTTTGCAAGCAAAGTACATGACTGATTCACTAAATATTATTCATATAATGGTTTCTGCTTAAATCTATTTGGAAAAAATATGATAAGCTTAGCTTGTCAGTAACAAAAAATGAGCATATATCCACTTAGGTCACAAAATCTGAATAAATCCTCTGCTTCCAGTAAATAATCAAATCAGGAATAGTTACTGTAGCAAATGATACATGACAGCAATTTTTTGATCACCCCCAACCTCCAGAAAGTAGAGATTGTTTCTCTACCTACTGAATCTAGCATATGCTGCCCTAATGGAAGATGATAGTAGTGATAATATGCTAGTTATAACGTAAAAAAAATTGGCAGTATTAGTGGCTTCTGTTTTCTGCTTATTTGGAATGCCATCACCATTTAAGAAATCCATCCATACCAAGATTTCCATACTGCCAGA
The DNA here is from genome assembly GCF_027595985.1 of Sorex araneus. Classification (NCBI taxonomy): domain Eukaryota; kingdom Metazoa; phylum Chordata; class Mammalia; order Eulipotyphla; family Soricidae; genus Sorex; species Sorex araneus. The sequence continues at coordinate 190,061,777 of NC_073302.1, read as the reverse complement.
AGCTCACTCTGGGTACAGAGAATGAAGGAATAATCATATCAGAAAACAATGTGTCACCATACAGTCGAGAGAAAAAAAATTCTTGGATTTTGTAGTCAGCACAGCCATTAACAAAGGCCAATGGAGGGAGAGAATTTAGCTAATTGCAAGAACTGTAGAACATTAATACCCCAAGTAAGTAATCCAGTGAAGGGCAAGATGTTCAAGCAACCCTGAGGGATATATCTGAAGAGGCAAGGCTCACCCATATTTCTTACTCTCAATTTTGTGAGCAAACCAAAATGATTCGAAGTAATTTAAGATGCTGAAATAGGTAGTCAAAGTAGTCTTAAGTAAGATGTTACAGGTTTATATAGAAGTTTCTGAGGAAATAGGCTTTGTGACAAGTTTTGTAAAAACTATTTTTAGATCAGAGAAGTAAAGAAGATTTTGCTAAGTCTAATAAATGTTGACCATTATTCATTAAGTATGATTTTTCTACCCAGTTTTACACTTAGATCCTAGTGTGTTAAATGCGAATTTCAGTGTACAGTGTTTCCTAGAACCACTACACTTGTTTCTTCGACTTAAGAATTTCTTTCAGGAATGTTTATTAATAAATGCATTTGGACATGGCCATAGACCGCCCTGACAGCCTTTGTCCCTAAAAGAAGCTTGGAGATGAACCTACCTCCATCTTCTTATCTTAGATGGCATGAATGAAAACTCAGAGAATTTAAAGACTCAATTTCCTATGACCAATATTTGACTTGGACAAGATTTTTTATTCCCTGATACCCACAGCAATAAACTCAGTTTGTGAGTTAAAATTAAAATAAAATTCCTACATTATTAAGGATGTTTCTTTATAGTAATTTTCATATTTCAAAAAGGTCCAATAAGTTCAGCATTAAGATCTGCCAAGATACTTCACTATAATTTCACAACATTTTTGATATGCACATATTTTATATCTTTAATGTTTTCAAAGGTGAGCATACCGATTATTCTAATACTATGAAATTAATTGTAAGTGTTCTGAGGTTATATAGAAACCACAAAATATTTCTAGAATAAATTTGATTTTGTAGAGATTAGTAAGATATTAATACAATAAAATCCAGCTGTTACCAGGCATTGGATGGGGAAGAAATACTCTAGTGGTTTAAGCCCAATCTACAGAGGCAGTCAACCACATATAACCAGAGATGAAGCGATATATATAAGGCTGGAGCCCTGCCATTAAGAACCTTGGGATGGTGTAAGCCAGTGGGTTCCCTGTGCAGACAGACTGAAATTACTTCCAAGTTAGAGTGAACGCAAAAGAACAAAAAGCTTATTAAACATTAGATTCAGTTCATTATTGTAGAAATCCTCCTTGGAAAATGAACCTAATCCTCTGTCCCCAAATACTAAACATAACCCTGATATTGCAGTAAGGATAGAAGCAGGACCCTCTTATTGATCCTGTTCTCCTCTGTCATGCTAATGAACCAAACATGTAATAGCTGGGGCTGGTGCTTACAAACAGAGGGCATGGCCAGCTAGACCAGAGTCAGATTCCTCTATCTGCTTAGCGATATTATCTTTCCTGAAAAATCTTTTCAGAACAAGATCTTGACTCAAAAAGATCTTTAGTGGCAGCTAATCTTAGGTTTCATGTTACAAAGGTCTTACATGGCAAACAATGTGTTTGTGTTCTTCAGCATTTATATTTGACTAAAAACACATTTGCAACTGACTCTGCACTCAGAGTAGGAACTCCCTAGGGCCCAAGTCAACACCTCAGTAAGGCAATTCAGTCTGGACAAGGTTAGAGAAAAGCTTGGCTAAATGCACAACTGGCTTTTTTCAATTAAATATTATTTTTTGTAGATGTGTCAGAATATATCCTATCTTCAGTAAGGATAAGGCCAATATTAGGAGCTTTATTCAATAACGCTTTTTTTCTGTTTGAAGATTCTGGATGAATATTTTGTATAAAGAACTGCCAAATAAAACTTCATACTGGCTTGAACGTGGGCCGATTTCAGAGAAGGGAGGGGAATATATTTCTAATAAGAATGAGCCAGTTTAAAATAGCTTGATACTGATAATCTGTAATTGGAGAAAAGGGAAAGGAAATTAGTAACAAGATGAAGACTGAGGAGGAGCAAAACAAAGGGACCCCAGCAACTTGAACAAAGGCTAGAAATCACAGTGTTCTTCGAATTTAACTGTGCTCATTTTCTCTTTGTCAGCTGTTTTATTATACAAAACATTTCTTCCATCTGATTTTCCCCATAACTTTAATTGATAAAACAACACAAAAATCGGGCCTGCACAGATGAGGCCAATTTCCCTGCTTATCTGCATTCAAATTTAATATTCTAACGGCTGTGCTCAAATTGACCAAACAATGCCCTTCTAATCTTTTATTTATTTATTTTTTCAGGCATAGCATAGAAGGCAGGTTGCTAGAAACTAGCCATGGATATTAAAATTAATAAATGTCATAGTTGGAAAGTGTTCCAAATGATGCTGCCTCTTTATTCATAAAGTAGTATAGGCGCCACAGTGAAGTCCCTCTCTAGGATTATTGCCAGTTTACAGGAGAATTTTAATTTTGTTCTGTTGAGTTTGGAGCCACACCCATGGTGCTTAATCCCAGGTCTGTGCTTAAGGATCACTCCTGGTGGAGTACTGGAGTGGGGTAGGGAAGGGCATATGAAATGCTGGGAATTGAACACTGATTGGCTTGTGCAAGTCCAGAACCTTATATATTGTAACATGTCTCTGCTGAGAATTCAATTTTCATGTTGGATGGAATATTATGATTCTTGAAATTATTTTAGGGTAATCATTGCCTTGATAAAAAATGCAGATATTTTATCAACAGAACCGTACAGTTTCTAGATCCTAAACCAAAAGTGGCCAGGAGAGTACAGAAAGTAAAACACCTGGAAAGTGACTAAGTCACTTAGATATTCAGCACCACAGGGTCCTCCAAAACTGCTTTCTTGTTCAAAATTAGCGTAAAAATTTAAAGTCAAAATCCATAAATATAAATTCATAAAGGTTAAAATTTCTCAGGAAAATAATATCTTTGTCAAAAAACCTTTCTGGTAAGGAAAGGGGATCTCTGACAACGTTTACAAGGCAGCATCGTACCATTTATTTGTTTGCCTGCTTGTTTGGGGGCCACATGCAGTGATGTTCAGGGATCACTCCTAACTCTTCACTCAGTGACCACTCCTGATAGGTCAAAGGGAACATATGAGGTGCTGTGGACCTATGCCAGGTCACAGAGGAAATAACCACATGCAAAGCAAGTCCCTTACTTCTACACTGTCTCTGTGACTCAATATTGTTTTTTGAAAAATTTTCTAAAATTACTAGGAAAAATTTTATTTTATTCATTTTTTAAATTTTAACTTTATTTTTATAAAGTTTTTCACAGTGTTTGATTACATTTAATACTCAAACACTAATCCCATGACCATTACACTTTCCCACCACCCCATTTCTAATGTTTCCATCCTGGAAATAAATCCTGCCCCCAAAGCAGAACTTAAATAATTTATCTTGTATTATTTGCCATGATTAATCCACTAAAAATGATACAAAAAGGTTTCTTAAAGGAAAATGTGTGAAGATTGTTGTATTCCACCCAGGATCTATTAAGCCCTTCTACAAGAGATTAGTAATATGTTGTGAAAGGTTGAGGCTTGTGTGCATATATCGATATAAATAAATATACTTCCCCCTGAGTCTGGTTGCCTTCTACTTTAAACCCCATCAATGTGATGTACTACTCTTAGTATATCAGTGGTGTAAAGTATGAGATGTCAGGAATAGATTCACTCATGGATGCAGGGGTGCGTCTCGTCTGAACCTGTGAAGAGTGGCCATGAGCAGGGAAGTGGTTGAGTTCTGGAGGCTTTCAGCTGCCGGGGGCTGGCTCTGCTGGTGTGGGAAGGGGTCTTGTTCAAGCCCCTCCAGGTTTCCCCAAATGAAACAACCAGGCATGGGATCTGGAGGCATATCTATGGAGCATTACTCTGTGCTCTCTTCCGAAAGAGTTATTGTTGAGTCTCTAAAATTACTAAGAAAGTTGATGGTAATTCAGCATAAAATCATACAGGTCTGGGGCCACACCCAAGGGTGTGAAAGGTCCTAGGGGTTAGTACAGTTCTGTGTCACTCCTTGTAATGCCCTCAGCATGATGCCAGTCAGCATGTACTGAGTAATATTCCCAGACCAAAGATCAGCATCCTTTGTGCCAGCAACAAAATTTGTAGAACTTACCATGCAAATCTGATAGAAACAATGAGTTTTACTGTGTAAGGATTCTGACTGTACTTTGTTTCTCTTTTCTCCTTGTATTTATTGAGGTACTGGGCTTACAGTACTGTTAATCATATGGTTCCCTTCTCATGTACCATTATTCCAACCCCACACCCATCATTAAAGAGCCTGTTCCCTCCAGTAGTGTCCCAAGGGTCCCTGCCAGCCTCCTTTCTATTGTAAGCTCTGTCCTAGAGACAAAATCTCCAGTTCCAATGACTTTGACCATTTCTTGTTCTTTATTTTTCTTTATATTCCACATGAGATTTAATCACTTGTCACTTGTTATCCCGTTGATCTTCGATTTGTTCAAGTGGGCACCATTAACTTCTCCATTTGTCCCTGTTATGTGCTAGTGTAGCCAAATGGAATCTACTCGCTCCAGGAACACCAATGGAGGTCAGAACTCCGGATTCCTTCTCTCACTTGAGTGAAACTTGATACTCTAAGCATAGCTCTTTTGATTCCTCTTTGGGATACAAGATTAGCGATCTCATCCTATTTTTGTAGGGCCTAGGTCTCTGAGGCATATGTTAGTGCAGGAAGAACGGTGGAGTCGAAAAGATATGCCTGGAGCCAGAGGTTCTTCGTCCTCTTAACTACTTAGCCAGATAAATTCCTCATCCACCGACCTTCACTACCCAACTGCTGATATGCTCCAGGCCACTTTCCAGACACATTATAAACACTTCTTACCCATTTTCCATCATTACTGTACTGTATTTTATGGGGCTCTAATATGGAGTGAACCATGAGAACACATATAATGGTGATTGGAGGCTGCCCTAAAAGCCTCATCCCTCTCTGAGAGCCCAGCAAGCTACCGAGAGTATCCTGCCCGCGTGGCAGAGCCTGGCAAGCAACCCATGGTGTATTCAATGTGCCAAAGCCAGTAACAACAATGGGTGTCATTCCCCTGGCACTGGAAGAGTCCCCAGTATGGCAGCTTTAAGAAGGATGAACAAGGAGAGGCTGATAAAATCTTAGGGCTGAACTAGGCTGCCAAAACAAAGAAGGACTAAAATGACTGTTTGCACTTTTAACACATGTACACAGGCATTGGAAGCATCCAATTGCAAGCATGGAAGATCAAGTATGACGTCATTAGATTGACCAAAATGAGAAGGCATCGAACACCACGCCATTTTCGACACTGGAGAACTGTTCCTTAGAACATGCAACAGTAGACCCTACGCACCAACATCCAACTATGACAAAGAAGAAATTGAGAAGAAACATGGAGCTGGAGAAGTTCTGTAAAGAAGACCACACCTTCTACAAGGTCATTGTCGGTAATTTTAACACCAAGATAGGACCTATAAGGTCGCCCAGAGAACTCCACATTGGGACCCATGGCCTAGAATGAACGAACAGGGTGAAAGACTGTCTGAGTTCATCATGTTGACCAAGACTATCCATGGTAACTTGCAGTTTCAGAAGACTGAATCTAAACGCTGGACATGGAAGTCTCCTGGTGGACAGTTCCATAATGAAATTGACCACATCATATTCAATTGATGGTTTTGTCTGACCAATGTCGCTGTTGTCCCAAAATTCCAAATGGGAAGAGATCACCGCCTCCTTTGTGCAAAATTCTACTTCATAGAGTGGAAGAAAGGGCTGCAAAGTTTAAGAAGAGAACTCCCAGAACGACCATCAACTGGGAGCTCGATGGCACTATTGCAGCAATATGGGAAGATGCCGTCCTTGACAACATCGATGAGGAATATGATCGACTGGTTCAGCACCTCCACCATTGTGTGAGGAATGCAGAGAGAGAAAGCCACAAAAGTCGCCTGTCTTTGGAAACTCTGAAGCTCCTTCGCCAATGTGATCTGGCGTGAGCCTCAGGCAATCACAAGCTCACAAGGCTGTGCAGAGAAGCGATAAAGGAAGACCTCAAAGAGAGAAGAGCAGCAGTGTTGGTAAATGTGGCAGAAGATGAGAAAAGTATTCGCACACCTGCCTGTCCTTCGCCAACTACAGAACCAAGATGACTGCCCTCTGATGTCCTGATGGATCTATCACATCTTCCCGAAGAGTAATGGCAAAGGTTATCCATGACTTCAACTCAGATCTCTTTGATATTCATGCCCACCTGCCCACATACCAAATTCCGCAGGATGGATGTCATTCCCAGCATTCTCCTTTCCGAAACCCGACATGTCATTTCGTCAGTAAAGAAGCGTACAGCATCCACTCCAGACAAGGTGAGACCTGAACACCTGAAGAATCTGCTGCCAGTACTCGTCAATACACTGGCTCGGCTCTTCACACACTACCTGTCTGGATACAAGATTCCACCCCAATGGAAAACCAGCAGGACCGTTCTGTTGTACAAGAAGGGAGACATCCAAGGACATTGGCAACTATCGCCTGATCTGCCTGTTGTTTGTTGTCTATAAGTTATTCACTCAATTCATCCTGAATAGAATAGGCAGAACACTAGATGAAGGACAACCATGTGAGCAAGTCAAGTTCCGCCGAAAAGGATTAAGCACAATTGACCATATCCATACAGTGACCAAGCTCATTGAAGTTTCACAAAAGTTCAAGATGCCGCTCTGTGTAATGCTCATTGATTTAAAGAAGACTTTTGATTCTGTTGAGACTAATTCAGTCATCAAAGCCCTAGCCAAACAGGGTGTTCAAACTCAGTACATCAGGATCTTCTGTTGAGCTGTATCACGGATTCACCACCAGGAATTCAACATTCTACGAAGAAGTGATCAACAAAGTAGAGAGGGGTTCGGCAGGGCGACACCATTTCACTGCAACTCTTCAGTTTCACCCTCAAGAACATTATGGGATGACTGGAATGGGAAGGAATGGGAGTGAAGATAGATGGTCGGCAACTACACCACCTCCACTTCATTGATGGCATCATTCTCATAACACCAAATATTGGCCACGTAGCAAGAGTGCTGGCCGACTTCGACCGTGAGTGTGGAAAGGTCAGGCTGCAGCTAAATCTCACGAAGATCGTGTTCATGAGAAACGAACTAGTTCCTGATGTTTCATTTGCCTTCAACAGAGATTTAATATATATATATACACATAATATATAATGTATATACACACATATATTCCTATATATACACACACATATGTATATATATATATATATATAATGGTAAGGATCTAGACACATAAATAAATAAATAAATAAAGCTAAGCTACTAAAATTAGACAGAACTGTAAATGAATGACTGATTTAAAAATATGTATATTTCAAAAACTGCATGTCTTGGGAGAGGTATTACAGTGGGTAGGGCACTTGTCTTGCATGCAGACAACATGGGTTTATTTTTGGTACCCTCTTCGGTTCCCTGAGCACAGCCAAGAGTGTCCTTGAGCACAGTCAGGTGTCACTGAGCATAGCTGGTGTGATTAAAAAAAAAACTGCATAAATAACCTGTCATGTAACTTAGTAGGTGATAATTGTTTTAAATTAATCACTGTCACTGTCGTCCCGTTGCTCATCGATTTGTTCGAGTGGGCACCAGTAACGTCTCTCAATGAGACACTTATTGATACTGTTTTTGGCACAGCCAATACGCACGGGTAGCTTGCCAGGCTCTGCCATTCGGGCTCGATACTCTTGGTAGCTTGCCGGGCTCTCCGAGAGGGGTGGAGGAATCGAACTCGGGTTGGCCGCGTGAAAGGCGAATGCCCAACCGCTGTGCTATCGCTCCTAACACAATTTAAAAGAGGAAATAGATTGCATTCTATAAATATGTAAGCTAAAAAAAGAGAATTAAGAAAATTTTAAGAAAAAAATATAAATAGGCTTTAAAAGTATGAAAGTGTGTTTTATCCTAGAAAGGCAATATAGGCTTTATGTTATAAAATATATTTTAGGTAGAGCTTAATTATCTGCATTAATAAGGAAAAAGTGGTAATAAAGATCTCAACAGATATTTCAAAAATCATTTGAAAAAGCATAGAGCATTCAATATGAATGAAGCATTAATTCATTATTGTAAAAGTTTAAATTCCAATAGCAAGCTAGATGCAATCAGACCTTTCTTAATCTAATAGCAGGCAACCATTAGCACCATGAGTAAATGTCACACTCAACGGCACAGTACTGAGACGTTTGTCTTGTCTTTTTAAGAAGTTCCATTAACATTTCTGGAAAACCTGGCTTCAGGATTATGAGTTCCTTAAGTTGTTGCCTGTCTATCATTCCTTCAACTCTGAATGATGATCTAACTGGATTTATGGTGATATGTTCATTTCACTGTGGGCACTTTTTAAAAAAAAAAAACTCCATCCTTACTTTCTTTTCGGGCTCATGAGCTTCATTTAGAACTGCTGTAATTCTTAGGGGCTTGCTTTTGTTTGTAAATTCCGTTTATAGTCCAGCAGCCTTCAATATTCTGTCCCTGTCTTAGGCTTTTATCATCGGGATTGTAATGTCTTGGACATTTTCCTATTTGGGTCTATTTAAGATAGCACACTTTGGGCTTCTTGGGTCTTAGTGCCTGCACTCGACTCTGAGTTATTAACTATGATTTCTTTAATGGTTTTACAGGGACTTCAGTGATTCTTACACTGTTCTGGACTCATCCCATCATTCCCTTGTGTGCTGATCATTTCTTAGCAGACTTTATTCCATATTCTGTGTTTTCTAAAGGTTTTCTGCATTTTATCTTGAGCTCCTCAATCTCTCCTTATTTAATGCTGCTCAGACTTGTTATTGAGGGTTTTTTTTAATTTTACCTACCATATACCTTAGTCATATCGACTAAGGATATGACTGCCATGAAAGAAAAACATTTAATTTCAGCTAGGACTGGAGCAATAGCACAGCGGGTAGGACAGGTTTGATTCCTCTGTCCCTCTCAGAGAGCCCAGCAAGGTACCGAGAGTATCCCACCTGCAGAGCAGAGCCTGGCAAGCTATCCATGGTGTATTCAATATGCCAAAAACAGTAGCAAGTCTCACAATGGAGACGTTACTGGTGCCCGCTCAAGCAAATCGATGAACAACGGGACAACAGTGCTACAGTGCTACCATACTCTTCATTTCTGTCATTTCTGATCAATTATTGTTTTCTTACTTCATTTCTCATCTTTTTTGTGCTTTGCTGACTACCCATGCCATCATTTCTGTGAGCTCATAAACATCCTCAATGTAGTGTCACTAAGTTTTTACACTTTTTAAATACATGATTTAATGAGCAAAGAAGAAATACTTCATTATCTAAGGACAGATTCTTTAGCACTTTAATGGTGGTAAATGTGCATAAAAACCATAAACATTTTATAACTATGATACTTCAACTAAAATAAAAATGTAAAAGAAAAGAAAGGTCTCATTAATAAGAGTTATTAACTATGATTTCTTTATTTCTACTATTCTTGGGTGTTAGTCTCCTACTCTCTTATTCTATATTCCACAGATGAGTGCAATTTTTCTATGTCTGTCTCTCTCTTTCTGACTCATTTCACTTAGCACGATACTTTCCATGCTAATCCACTTATATGCAAAGTTCAGGACCTCATTTTTTCTAACATCTGCATAGTATTCCATTGTATAGATGTACCAAAGTTTCTTCAACCAGTCATCTGTTCTCGGGCACTCGGGTTTTTTCCAGATTCTGGCTATTGTAAACAGTGCTATGATGAACATATATGTGCAGATGTCATTTCGACTATACGTTTTTGCTTCTCTGGGATATATTACCAGCAGAAAACACTATTTCTTTTGTTAATTGGTCTCTTATATTGTCACCTTAAATAATAACTCCTTCCTCTTTTTACTCCAGATTTGAAATTTCTCCCACATCCTATTAATGTCATGCCTCAATTCTAATCCTGCTAAAAATTATAACTAGACCTCATGTAATCATACCCTGGTATTGGTGTCATGTGAGCACAGATTACCAACTGCAGAAGACAACCTAAGAACAAATGAGATGAATATATATTTCCTTATCCATCACGGAATGATTCTTTGTCTCTGGTTGCTTTCATTTCACCGTTGCTTATCAAAAATATATTTGCTGCATAAATGACAGCAGAAAAAAGAAGACTCAAGAAATTTAGGTCTCTTTTTGTCATACAGGTTTTTCATAATTGCCCAAAGCAGTCAGTTTATACTTTAAAAATATTCTTAGAGGACATATATAATTTAAAATCACAGAAACTATCAAAAAATTATGATCAAATAAAACCTCAAACAAATGAAATTTTCAACACCATCAAGACATATTGTGGGTTGTTTTGCTTTTATTTTATGATTGTGGAATAAGCTCGGAATTCTAAGAAACATTGTGATAGTTCCCTGAGACCTTCATATTGCTTCATTCTAATTAGATAGAAAATCCAGGAAGGTTTCTTTCACTCTATATCATAAGTCTGCTGATTGGTAGAGATTCATATTATCCTTTAAGCTCAGATTTGATACTACTTCTGCTGTAATATTTGTCTTGATGTCACTCCAAATCATGGTGCAAAAATGTCTCAGCAAGGGATTCCTTAGGAACCTGCTTCAACTATAATAATTGTGAGTTATGAAAATTATCTGCTTCTGGTGATCAATTTTAATTTAATAAATCTCTTTTTCATATAACTAATTTGTTTGCAAGTCTGATTTATTTGTCCTCCCACTTGGTGAGGTAAAATATGACCTATGAAATTCATGCTGCGGCTAGATAGGGTTTCTTTAGACAACTTGAAAATGATCAGAGCTGTTAATTGCCTTGCTGCTGACTTTCATCCTCTCAAAGAATCTTGTCTCTAAAATTTCCTGTTGTTGATCTTATTCTCCTCACAGACAAGATCTGCTTTGTCTCTGTTTGGCGTCTACATTTGCCAGTGTTCATTTAATTTATTTTCCTTCACCATTTGACTTGGGTTCCCTATCTCTCTTTCTAGGACAAATAAAACATGAAAATCTCAAAAAATAGAAATCAAACTTAATTTACTTATTTTTCCACTTTGGTTGTGATTTTTTATTATCTTTACAAAAAATCTATTCTGAGAATTGCACGTTGATTATACTTCAACACATTTTCTCATCATAACTTTAACATTATTATTGTTCTTTTATAATTTAGTTCTCTTAAAAAATCTTCTGCTTTTATTTCTTAAACAGAGGCTACACCTGACAATAGGGTGTAGGAGCTGGGGAGGGTTAGTAATGTGATATGTGTCAGGAATATGGAATCATACCTCAATATTTATACACACCTTATATCCACCGCCAAAGTTTTAGAGTCTGTTACCACATTTCCTCCTTCCCCCTTGCCCACATCCCCTTCCACTCTGGTCACTACCATATTTTTCTGAGTCTAAAAACTACTTTTATTGTGTTTTGTTATTAGATTTTCTTCTGTAGTAGAGGTCTTTTAAGAAGCAGTAGTTATTCCCATATGCCATTGTAAATATATGCTCTAGAGAGCTTTATGCAACACTATATAAACAGAAAATGATGGAGATAAATTTGAATTCAGATTTAAGAGTCTTCAAAACTCATGCTTTTGCTACAAGAATGAGTACACAGGACAGTGTCCTACTATACTGGACTAATATTTGGGAGGAAAATGAGAATCAGGTTTAAATAATTTAACTAGGCACTCATATTAGGTGACAGTAACAATGACAGTGACAGTGACAGTTTGATCTGCATCTCCCTGATGATTAGTGATGAAGAGCACTTCTTCATGTGCCTTTTGATCATTCATATTTCTTCTTTGAGACAGTTTCTGTTCATTCCATTGCCCCATTTTCTGATGGGGTTGGATGTTTCTTCTTGTAGCGTTCAACCAGTGCCTTGTATTTCTTTGATATTAGCCCCTTGTCAGATGGGTACTGGGTGAATATAATTTCCCATTCTGCAAATTATTGTTGTATTCTGGTCATGGTACCTTTTGAGGTGCAGAAGCGTCTTAGTTTAAGATCTCCAGCACCTTCCCATGGCAGCAGCTTCTCTCCTGCAGCTTCCCCATTGCCATTTCTTTCCAGCTGTAGCTTCTCACAAAGCTTCTCTCTCTTCCAGGACCCCAAGGCAGTCATAGATTTTGGCTCTTGCTTATATCCATAGGTATCTCTGCTCCTATTGTCTGATTGATTTTACCTGATATCAGAGTTTGAAGACATGTTAATCTGATTGATTTCACAAACTAACCTAGATAATGACATTAGGGGTTAGGGCAGTAATACAGTAGTTAGAGCATGTACCTAGCATGCGGCTGCATTGGGCTCAATCCTTCACATCCACTATGACCCTTGGAGTCCCAGACAGTCATGCCTGAGCACAGAGTCATATGTGGCCCCAAGGCCCATTAACCCAACCACCCCAAAGACCAATCAGATCCTACCTCACACTAGCACCACCCAAATGTGTATCTCTCTATCTTCTAGAACCCACCCTTCCCCAAGAAGTGCCATTCTCTTGTTTTAATAATACCATTGTCTCCTGTTTTTTTCTTTTCTCTAGAACCACCATTTTCCTTCTTTACTTTTAATTTTATTTAATTATATCTTATTTAAAAGGTGAAATATGCAAACCCTTTACGCAAAGATGACACCAAAGCCAAGAAGGAGGCCTACCTCTTCCAAACTGGAAACCAAAGACAAAGCTTAGAATGCCAAGAAATCAGAGCTGAAAGGTATCTACAAATGCAAAAAGACCTGTGCATCTTCACCTCCTTTGGAGGGTGTCTCCAAGAGAAACAAGCTTGAACACTGTGTCATCATCAAGTACCCTCTGACCACTAAGTCTGCATGAAGAAGACAGAAGCTGACAACACCATGATGCTCATTGTGGGTGACAAGGCCAACAAGCACTGGATTAAACAGCTTTCAAATAAGCTCTATGACATTGATGTGGCCAGAGTTAACGCCCTGACTAGGCCTGTTGGAGAGAAGGTAGATGTTCATCTGACTCCCGATTATGGTATCTTGGATGCTGTTAACAAAATTGGGATCATCTAAATTATCTTGCTGGCTATTTGTACCTTTTTTCCACTATAATAAAGTGAGACATGGGTCTAGAGACATAGAACAGGTATTAAAGCACTGGCCCTGCACACATTCAACCAGATATCAATCCCTCTAACTGCATATGCTTCCTGAGCACAGAGCTAGGAGTAAGCCCTGAGCACTGTCAGTTGTTCCCCTTCACTCAAAACTAGTTACACAGGCCTATGCATACTTAAAATACTAGGATATGCGGGTCTTTCATGTTAAATGCATCTTTTAGGATAGACTAATCTGCCAGAACAAGGTAAATCTTCTGACCTACTACATCTTAAAATTTTCTAGAATTTATTCTAGAGACTCCAGCAGAAGCCAAGGCCATTGAGGAAAAATTAGTCATTGCTCAGTTTTAAGTTTCAAATCAGTATTATTGCATACATGATATGAAGTACAAACTTTCTTGAGAGAGTGTTTCTTTTTTTTTAAATTTTATTAAATCACCATATGGAAAGTTACAAAGTTCTCAGGTTTATATGTCAGTTATACAATATTCAAACACCCATCCCTTCACCAGTGCCCATATTCCACCACCAGAAACCCCAGTATACCCCCCGCCCCCACCCCCTACCCCCTACTGTATAACTAATGAATTTCACTTCATTTTTTCTTTACCTTGATTACATTCCATAATTCAACACAAAACTCACTATAGTTGACATAACTCTCTCTCTCTTTTTTTTTCCTTTTCCCTTTTTTTTTTTTTCCTTTTTCCCCCTCATCCCCCTTCCTGCGCCTCATAGTATGGTGTACGCCACGCCGAGTCGGCCAGCGTGGGGCTTTTGCTTAGTTCACAGTCCAGAGGTGGCTGCTACATTAAAAACCTTCAATATTTCAACAAAAACTTACTGTTATTATTTGGAGTTTCCCCCCCAAGTCAGACCTGTTCAAATGGAACCGTTTCACATTGCTGACAATTATAAATGTTAAGTCGCTGCCGCATCCGCGCGGTTTTGGATTTCTGCATAAAGTCCAGGGAAAATTCTGCCAGAAATTACATAGCCCAGTTCACAGTCCCAGTGCATTGCTGTAAGAAGTCTCTGAATTCAAAGTATTTAGGCGAGAGTTTCCGATTCGCGCTCAGCGGCTCCGGATTTATCTGGGCCGAGGGCGTGCCGGTTACGCCCCCTTACCATGAGTTCCTGGGAGCCCCCAAAGTAAAATCCGAATACCTGTGGGTTTGGAGTCACAGAAGATGGCGCCTGCCACATGGGTGCCGCCAGCCTGCCGCTTTCCGTGCAGGAAGACAGGGTGGGGAGGAAAAAAAAATCCACCCCCGGCAGCACAGAGTTGTAGCCCAGTTTGGTGTCCCAGTGCATCGCTATCGGATGTTGCGCTGGATGCCCGAATGTGTTACATCTTTGGAATCAAAGTCTTTAGGCAAGAGGATCCCGAGAGAGTAAGTTTCAAAGTAAATTTTTTTTTTTCAGAATTTTCACTTCCACTGTTAGTCAAAAAATGCTCTAAGTATTTCCCTGGTGACTTCCAAGTGGCTTCACCCCTGTTAACCTGAAAGCTTGAACCAGATCTGGTTACTGGTTTTTATTATAAAGACGACAGGGAGAAAATATCATTTTGAATTCACAAAAGCTCTGACGGAACAGCAAAATATATTAAAAGTTAAAACATCTGGCAGGAAATGGAGATGTGAATAAAGTGAGTTGGAATTGAGATGTGACCTATATGCATTCAATTATTTATTCCTTACTATGATTATAGAGACCCTTTCAGCTTGCTGAAAAGGGAACTGAACATATGATTCAGGAGGTCATATCACATGCTTGGCATGGTAGATGCTTCTGGTTTCATCTCTAGCACTAACTGATTCTCCTTCAATATCTTTTTGTTTGTTTGTTTGTTTTTGTTTTTTTTGTTTTTTTTTTTGTTTTTTCTCTCCTTCAACATCTGTCCAAAGCAACCCTTGAAAGCTTCTAATTGAGAGCTGATGATGTAACTTAAACCAGTTACCAAAAACAGCTCTGCCATAAGGTATAAAAAAGATTAACTCATGGAAGGTTTATCCAAAAGTAGTTGGACAAAATTCATAACAATATTCTCAGATATACTATCTGAGCAAGCAGGAAAAGCAAGCATTGAAGAAAAATCACTTCTGTCAATCACCCAGGTATTCATGTGACTGAGAGGCAAGAAAGAGAGGGAATCTGGCTGACGTCCAGCTCAAGCGCAGATTTCCAATCCTGAGAGGCACTGCAGTGGTATCTGTGAAAGAATGACTCATTTTTGTGTTTAAACTGTTTCATCTTAGGCCCACAACTGACCCTATTTCAGGAATGAAACTAGTTAGTACATAATCATTTATTATGCACATCATGGATTTATGAAACCATGAGTACAATAATTAATTAAACTTGGTGTAAGCACATAATATATTTTGGGGGTCTTAGGTAACAATTTACACAAACCACTATTAATTATGTATTTTAAAAAATACTTTCCTTCAATCAGGGTAAGAAACCTTCTGTAGGTAAAGAATCAGCTCTTGGTTTCATTGACCTTTAGATTCTCTTTGGAGGCCTCTCTTTTAATTATTTCTATTCCAATATTTGCTGTTTTCTTCTGCTGATTTTACTTTCTGTTTGTTCTTCCATTTTAGTTTTTTCGGGTGTGAGATTATTTTATTTTTCCTTTGAGAATTCTCTTGTTTATTGACATAGAGTTGTACAGCAATGCACATCCTCTCAATATTCCCTTTATTGCTCCTATAGAATCTGAGAGCTCATCTCTTTGTTTCTGCTCTTCCCTGGGTAATTTTGAATTTCTCCTTTGATGTAGTCATTTTCAGAAGTAAATCTCTAGGTCTGCACATATTCTAAGTTATCCCATTTATCTTTGTTGTTAAGTTCAAGTCTCAAATCTATTCCCTTGCAAATAGAAAAGGTGCTTAATGTAATTCAATCTTCACACATAAATAAATATGTCCTGTGTCACTGGCATTTGATCTTTTCTTAAGAGTGCTTCATGTATAATTGAGAATAATTTGTATTTATTCATTTATATTTACCCTCTATATATCTATTAAGTTCATTTAATTGATTACTTCATTTAGTAACTTTATTTCCTCACTATGTTTTCTGCATGACCTGGCTATTGCTATTTGTGGTGTTTTGAAATGCCCTAAAATTGTTAATTGTTTTTGTGAATGCATATCTTGAAGTCTGCTGAATTTTAATTGGATTTCCTTGTGTTGAGTATAGGTCAAACTTTGTATCTTCTTGATATATTAATTTGATTATTACATGATATACATTACATACATTACATAATATATGTTGTTATCAATGTCTATTATACTTGTATAGCCAGATACAAGTATATATATATATATAAGTCAGAACTTATATATATACATATATATATATATATATATATATATATGCCAGAACCCAGCCATGATGCTCAAGGCCACTCCCCACAGGAGGACGAGCCTCAAGCATGAAGGGACCGGCAGAGGAGAATCCAGGTGTGCGGGACCTAGGGCTGAGATCTACAAACCTGCTCGGATTGGGACCGAGCCTTCTCCACCCAGACCCCCCATTTATCAGTAGCTTGGCAGCTACACCCACAAATTGCCCCCAGCGCCCTGTAATCCCACCAATAGCCAACATCCAGAGACTATAAGACCAAGCTCCCGGACATCTAATAGCCTTATTCTGCCCCTTTGGAGAATGTGACAAGCTACCAAGAGTCTATTGCCCACACAGGAGAGCCTTGCAAGCTCCCCATGGTGTATCCATATCCAAAATACAGTAAAAGCTATATACATACCTCTTGGAGAGCCTGGCAAGCTACCTAGAGTATCCTGCCTGCACAGCAGAGCCTGGCAAGCTACCCGTGGCATATTCAATATGCCAAAAACAGTAACGATAGGTCTCATTCCCTTAACCAGGAAAGAGCCTCCAATCTTTGGGAAAGACAAGTAAGGAGAGGCTGCTGAAATCTCAGGACTTAGTGTAATAGAGACATTACTGGTGCCCCCTCAAGTAAATCAATGAACAACAGGATGACAGCCAGATATAAGAACAGAAGTTCCTGTGCTTTTATTTTTATTGCTGACTGGTTATGTGTTGCTCCAGTCGTTTGCTTTGTGTCTGTGTTTATATATAATGGCAGTGGGGCTAGAAGCGATAGCATAGCAGGTAGGGCATTTGCCTTGCATGCAGCAGACCTAGGTTCGATTCCCAGAATCCCATGTGGTCCCCCAAGAACCACCAGGAGTAATTCCTGAGTGCAGAGCCGGGAGTAGCCCCTGTGCATCACTGGGTGTGACCCCCCAAAAGCTAAATATCCTGTTGCTCATCAATTTGTTTAAGCAGGCACCAGTAACGTCTCTCGATTGTGAGACTTATTTGTTACTGTTTTTGACACATCTAATATGCCATGGGTAGCTTGCCAGGCTCTGCCATGGGAGCACCATACTCTCGGTAGCTAGCCGGGCTCTCCTAGAGGGGTAGAAGAATTGAATATGGGCCGGCCGCGTGAAAGGCGAACGCCCTACCACTGTGCTATCACTCCAGCCCCCAAAGCTAAATATATAATGGCAGCATGTAGTGTGTACAGTGTGGAAGGATTTTAATTTTTTCATTTGGTTTCATTTTTGGACCATATCTGGTAGTACTCCAGGCTAGTCCTGTCTCTGTTCTTAGGGGTCACTACTGGCATTGTTTGAGGGACCGTGCAGTGACAGAGAGCAAACCTGGAGCTTCTGCATGCAAATTATATGTGCATCCACTTGAACTATCTTTATTATCCTGAGTACTGATTTATTTTTCATCTCTCCTGCCAACGTGTATAGAGTTTGGTAACTTTAGGCCACTTACATCCATGTTGATTATATACTTCAGAGGCTTACTCAAAGCCATTTTGTCTTTATTTTCTGGTTAGTTATATATTTATACATTTTGTTTCTTTTTGTTTGCCATTTTGCTTGATTTTCTCTTGTATTCCTCTCAGTTTCATATTTTTCTTTTCAATATCTCTGATCCAGATTTTATTTTGTGGTTTCAACAAATGAATTATATTTCACGTAGACTTTGGAACTGGTATTTCTATATCTTAGAATAACTTTATATATTTCTCATGTTTCTAAGAAGAAAAGTATTATTATTCAACATCAATTATAATTTTTTCTTTTTATTTACATTTGAAAAAATATATAGGTAGGTTATATAGAGATACATTAAATCAGGTACAGAAATATATTCAAATTCTTTTAGCTCCCTCTAACTTCTATTTTATTTTGTTTTGCAGAGAACACCACAGTTAGTGCTTAGGAGATTCAGAAGTCCCTCCCAGCTTGTCTCCACCATCCAGACTGGTAGTTTAAGGCAAGGACCTGAGAATGAATGACTACTTGGGCCCTGTGATACTGGACATTACTAGGCCTCCCATTATTCGAGGGCCTCCAGGCCAATATTTGGCAGTAATGTAGCCATCTAGGAATTCACCTGTTGATATTCCAGGAACTATGTAGCACCAAGCATCATAAATATGCAAAGAAGGTGCATTATCCCCACACCAATTCGTTAATCCCTAAATTATTTTGTAATATATCATTGTAAATGATGAGTTGTTGGATTCTATTTGCTACTATTTTGTTGAGGATCTTCGCATCGGTGTTCATCAAGGATATTGGTCTATAGTTTTCTTTGTTAGTGGTGTCTTTGTTTGCTTTCGGTATTAGGGAGATATGTGCCTCGTAGAAACTGTTCGGAAGGGTTCCTGTCTTTTCAATTTCCTGGAAAAGCTTGAGGAAAACTGGCAACAAGTCTTCTTTAAATGTTTGGAAGAATTCGCCAATGAATCTGTCTGGACCTGGGCTTTTGTTTTTGGGGAGAATTTTGATTGTTTCGATTTCCTTGATATTTATGGGCCTATTGAGGTATTTCACGTCTTCTTGGCTCAGCCTTGGGAGATTGTAGGAGTCAAGGAATTCGTCCATTTCTTTTTGGTTCTCTTGTTTCGTGGCATACAGACTTTCAAAGTAGTCTCTGATGGTCCTTTGAATCTCCTTGGTTTCTGTTGTGACGTCCCCCTTTTCATTTTTGATTCGGTTTATTAGGGTTTTCTCTCTTTCTTTCTTTGTGAGTCTTGCTAGTGGTTTATCAATCTTATTTATTTTCCCGAAGAACCAGCTCTTTGTTTCATTGATCTTTCGGATTGTTTTTCGCGTTTCCACATCGTTAATTTCTGCTCTAAGTTTTATTATTTCTTTCCTTCGATCTGGTTTGGGTTCTTTTTGCTGGTCCTCTTCTAAGATCTTGAGCTGCGAAGTCAAGCTATCTATATAGGCCCTTTCTTCCTTTCTGAGGAAGGCTTGCAGAGCTATAAATTTTCCCCTTAACACAGCTTTAGCTGCATCCCATAGGTTCTGGTAGCTTGTGTCTTCATTCTCATTTGTTTCGAGGTATCTCTTGATTTCTTCCTTGATTTCCTTCGTGACCCTGTCATTGTTCAATAGTGAGTTGTTTAATTTCCAAGTGTTTGATTTGGTTCTCCGCGTCTGTGTGTGATTAACTTCCATCTTCAGTGCATCATGATCTGAAAAGATAGTTGATACAATTTCTATCTTCCCAATTTTATTAAGGTATATTTTGTGGCCCAGAACATGGTCTATTTTGGAAAACGTTCCGTGTGCGCTGGAAAAGAATGTGTATTCTTTCTTTTTGGGGTGTATAGCCCTGTATAGGTCTATTAGCCCTGTCTCCTCCATTTCTTCCTCCAGGGCCATTATTTCCTTGCGGAGTGTTGTTCTTGTCGATCTATCCAGAGGTGATAAGGCAGGGTTGAAATCTCCAACTACTATCGTGGTGCTAGTTATGTCCTCCTTAAATTCTGTTAGGAGTTCTTTTAAGTATTTAGCTGGTCGTTCATTAGCTGCGTATACGTTTAGGAGTGTGATTTCTTCCTGTTGTACATATCCTTTGATGAATAGAAAAAGCCCTTCGCTGTCCCTTCTGATCTTTTTCAGCCTGAAGTCTATGCTATCGGATACAAGTATGGCCACCCCTGCTTTTTTTTTTTTGAGGGGGCTGTTTGCTTGCAGGATTGTTTTCCATCCTTTGATTTTGAGTCTGTGTTTGTTCTGACTATTTAGATGTGTTTCTTGTAGGCAGCAGAAAGTTGGGTTTAGTTTCCGAATCCATTTTGCCACTCTGTGCCTCTTGATTGGTGCATTTAGACCGTTAACATTAAGAGAAATTATTATCATGGGATTTTGTGTCATTTTTCTGTAGGGTTTGTTGTTGTTGTAGGTTTTTTCCTTGTCTTATAGTAGCCCTTTGAGTCCTTCTTTTAAATTTGGTCTTCAGTCTATGAAGTTCCTGAGCTGTTGCTTCTCTGTGAAATAGTGTATGGTTCCTTCAAGTTTAACTGAGAGTTTAGCCGGGTAGAGTATTCTTGGTGAGACATTCATTTCATTAAGTTTTTTCACTATATCCCACCATTGTCTTCGGGCTTGGAGGGTTTCTTCTGATAGGTCTGCTGTGAATCTAAGGGGTGCGCCTTTGTATATGATCTCTTTCTTTGATCTTTCTGCTTGCAGTATTGTGTCTCTATCCATGGCATCCATCATTCTGACTATGATATGCCTTGGGGATTTTCTGTTTGGGTCCCTTTTAGCTGGCACCCTTCGCACTCCTTGGATCTGGATGTCCGCATTCTCTGGCTCTGGGAATTTTTTAGCAATGATGTTTTTAATGGTGTTTTTTTTCATTGGGATTGGTTTCGTGTGGTTCCGGCACTCCCATGATTCTTATGTTGTTTCTCCTGAGGTCATCCCCTAGGATTCTAATTCGCTCTAGAGCCATTTTGAGGTCTTTTGCCATTATTTGTTGTTGCCTATATGCTTTGTGCAGCTCATCTTCAAGCTCACTGATTCTGTCTTCGGCTGTAGTCATTCTACTATTGAGGGCTCCTACGGAGTTTTTTATTTCATCTACTGATTCTTTCAGTTGTGTGACTTCTGTTTGTAGCTTTGAAATTTCTGCTCTCATTTCTTCCTTGATTATCTTGGTGGAGCGTTCCAATGCCTCATCCATATCCTCCCTTAATTTATTAGAAGTTCGTTCCATAGTTGCATTGAGTTAGTGAACCATCCTCACAACTTCCTCTCTGAATTCTTTATCCGAGAGGAGGTTGTATTTCTGGGAGGTCGCTGCTGCGGTTAGTGAGATATTTTCTTGGCTCTCCCCTGGTGGTGGGTATTTTCTCTGTTTCTTTATGTTGTTATGGGCTTTACAATCTGGAGCTGTCCTTAGCTTGGGAGGGACCTCAGCTGAAGATGTGGGGCTAAAAATTTAAATATTTTAAATTTAAAATGCTTAATTTTTTTAACTGATTCAAACATTTTCAGAGGACATTTTAAATGGAGATAATTATGTTTTTGTAGTATAATATTTTTTCAAAAATTTTATAGTCATTATTAATTGATATGAGTTTTAAAACATGCGTATAAAACTGTGAGTGGAATTGAATCAAATATAGAATTTTTATCAAAGCACATATCATTGTATCACTGTCATCCTGTTGTTCATCGATTTACTCGAGTGGGCACCAGTAACGTCTCTACTCCTCTCAGCCCTGATATTTTAGCAGCGTCTTCTTACTCATCTTTCCCAATGACTGAAGGCTCTTTCAGGGTCAGGGGAATGAGACCTATCATTACTGTTTTTGGCATATCGAATATGCCCCAGGTAGCTTGCCAGGCTCTGCCTGTGTGGGTGGGATAATCTTGGTAGTTTGTCAGGCTCTCCGAGGTATGTATATACTGTCATCTCATTGATTTGCTTGAGAAGGCCCAGTAATGTCCCTATTCATCCTAGCCCTGAGATTTTAGCAACCTCTCTTTACTCGTTCTTCCCTATGATGCTGCAATAGAGGCTCTTCAGGGTCAGGGGAATGAGGCCCATCATTGTTACTGTATTTGGCATATGAATCACAGGGAGCTTGCCAGGCTCTCCCATGAGGGCAGGAAACTCTTGGTGGCTTGCCAGGTTCTCCAAGAGGGAGAACTAGGCTATCGGATGTTGGAATTGTGATGCAGCCACATGCTTCTGGGAGCTTGGTTTTGTAGTCTCTGGATGTTGGCCAATATTGGGATTACATGGCACCGGGGGACAGTTTCTGAATGTTCCTGCCTAGCTACTGGAAAATGGGGAATCTGGGTGGAAGAAGACTAAGCACATATGTCTCTTTTTATTATTAATAGAAACCTAAATTAGAAGAATTCAGAGCATATTGATACAATTTCTGATATAACTTGTTGCTTCGTCATTTAAGTTAAGAACATATGCCAAGCTTCATGGAACTACGGTTGCTTGCTATCAAATTTTGAGTTCATATAATAGGCTATATCTTTATGGTTTTTGATTTAAATATATTTTAGTACAGTTCAGATTAATTGGCAGAATTCTAAGATATTTAAAAATCTACAATTTTAATAATGACTACATTTTAGTCAACAACTCTTTTCCCACAATACTAACAAATTCAACACACAAAAATAATGTCATACATTTGGCCTATTAACCCAATGAAACAGAACATTTATAAATCTTTTCCAAGGGTATTCAATTTCATTTAATAATTTTATGACCAGTTTGAGGTACATTGGGTTAAATTTATGATAAAATATTTTAGAAATAAACAATTAAGTCTAAATATTTCAATAATTAGAGCACCGCCAGGGGGTAATTCCTGAGTAAAGAGCCAGGAGTAACCCCTGTGCATCGCCAAGTATGACCCAAAGAGACAAAAAAAATTAAATATTTCAATAATTAATAACAATATCTTATATCTCTATTTTACTTTATTTTTTAACCTTTGACACCCTAATTTAAATTCTTTTTGATAAATAGCCTGAAGTGGAATGACTGGATTCTGTGGTAATGCTATTTGCAAAGGTTGAGGAATTATCACACTATTCTGCTTAATAACTGCACTACTGACATTCCCAGAAACAGTAGATAAAGATTTTGATTTTTCCTCATACTTGATTTTCTTTTCTTCCTTTTTTTAAAAAACAAAATTAATAGTCATCCTGGTGACTGTGAGGTGACCTCTGGTTAAATACTGAGGATTTGTTATTCTTCTCTACCTGTAAGCCGCTCTTTTCTTTTTGTTTTTATTTATTTATTTTTACTAAATCACAGTGAGATACATATTTGCAAAGTTGTTCAGGATTGGAGTTCAGTCATATAATGTTCTAACACCCATTCCTTCACCAGTGTACTTTTCCCACCACCAAAGATCCCAGTTTTCCTCTTTCCCCACCCCCACCCCTGCCTTCCACTATGGCAGGTACTTTTCTTCTCTCTCTCCCTCCCTCTCTCTCTGTCTCTCTCTCTGTCTCTGCTTATGGTTTGCAATACAGATAATGAAAAGTAATCTTTACCTACTTTATATCCCTACTTTCAACACTCAGTTCCCATTTAGAATGATCATTTCCGACAGTTATTGTCATTAACATGTCTTTTAAATCATGTTTGATCATACCATTCTACTGAATCACCATGAGATAGTTACAAGCTTTCATGTTTGAATGATTTCTTTTTTAATTTTTTTAATGTAGGAGTACTGCTATTCACTCAGCCACTGATTAAGCTGATTGAATTGTAATGAACTCCACATTACTTTTTTATTCACAATGTTAATTGTATTGTATTATTATTTTTTAAATCACTGTGAGATACAGTTCCAAAACTTTTCTGTTTGAGTTTCAGTCATAAAATTATCAATCACCCTTCCCTCCACAGTTCACATCTTCCACCACCGAGAACCCCAGTCCCCCACCCACTCCTCCCCCTGCCTCTATGGCATACAATCTCCCCCATACTCTCTTTTGTATTGCTTGTTACGAATAGCATAAGATGTTACACTGCCACAAGAGTTACCGTGTACTCCTGGAACTCAAAAATTCTAGAGAATTAGGGTTTGGAGAAATCTCAGCAACAAGCTGCTTGGTTCAGAGATTCCTTTTTATGTCTCTGGATCATGGCCACCAAAGAGTTTAAGTAGCAGCCGGAGGTAGTTTGTGGGCAAGACCTCCAGGGTCCCATGGGGATGGGGGATGAGAGAGACTGGCCTATCCTTTATCCCTTGAGGCCTGGAGTTTGGCGTCACTGAACCCTTGTACCTGCACTTTTCATTGGGTCCTGGAAATTGGCAGCCGCCAGGGGGAAGGAGACGCTTGCCCCAGTCTTAGGCGCCCTGGTGAAGTCAACCTGGCTTAAAGTCTGGAGACAGGAGAATGATTTTTTGACACAGCTTTATTATACTTTAAACAATAGTTAGCATCAAAATTTAAATAAATATTTTGGCAACAAATTAACATCTATCACACTGTTGGGTAGCCATTTAATCACAGTGAAAGTTTATACAAAAGCTTTAAGAATGCAGTTACAATAGAGAACATGAGATTGATATAAATTCAGTGTCTCAATGGTTTGAAATTTTTTCTTGAACGAAAACAAAAACTACAACCATATTTTTCCTTTTACTGTTATGAGTCTTAATAAAATGTTAAAAGAAAGATAAACTGACAAGACTGGAGGAAGCCCAGTTTCTACCCCTCACACTGCATGATCCTCAAGCATCACTGAGAATGATCCCCAGGCACCAGCTGACACAGTGCTTAATCGAACACAGAAGCTACTATCTATGTAAATATGAATATAACAGCCCAATAGCCAGAAAGATCCATTTTAAGTTGATTCATTTGTCATTATTCATAATACCTTACTTTTATTTTCCAAAACTGAAAGGAAAATAAATTATATTAATAATAACTTTAGGGTTCTTCTACAAGATTGTCTTCATTTCAAAGCAAATAAGATATACTTGCCAACAATTATGTTCATGAAAAAGCGAACTAGTCCCTGATGTTCCATTTGCTCTCAATGGAACGAACATCTCCAAATGCAGCAGCTATGTGTACCTGGGTCGAGAACTCAACATGAGGAACGACTTGGCGCCAGAGTTGCACAGGAGGAAGAAAACAGAGTGGAATGCTTTTAAGAGCGTTGAAGAAGTGGTTAAGAGGATGAAGAACCTCTGACTCCGGGCACATTTTTTCGATTCCACTGTTCTTCCTGCACTAACATACGCCTCAGAGACCTGGGCCCTACACAAACAGGATGAGAACGCTATTCGGGTATCCCCAAGAGGAATTGAAAGAGCTATGCTAGGAGTATCACATTTCACTCAAGTGAGAGAAGGAATCTGGAGTTCCGATCTCTGTCGACGGTCAAGAATCAGAGAGGCTGTCTTGTTTGCCAAGGCATCAAAAATCAGATGGGCCAGATGCGATTCAAGAGATGACCTCTGGACTAGAGCTGTTATTGAGTGGATTCCACTGGATGCCAAAAGACCGTGTGGCCACCCACCAACGAGATAGTCAGACTTCTTTGTAAAAACCCTGAATGAACGATTTGAGGCTTTTCCTGTTCTTGGAGCCAGCAGATATCATTGGGCTACAGTAGCACACGACAGGGACAAATAGAGATGTTACTGGCGCCCGCTTGAGCAAATCGAAGATCAATGGGATGACAAGTGACAAGTGACAAGTGCCAACAATGACTAATCTTTTACAAATCAATCTTTTATTAATAGTAATATCATATCGTATAAATAATATTGGTTCTTTTTACATAATACTCTTTTCAGTGGAGGAGTCAGAAACAGAACCCAAGACCTCCTATGTTTGGCAAAGCAAGTGTTCTGCTGAGCCACATCCTTGACCCAAATATGTTTTTTTATGTTTTTCCACATTTGTTAATTACGGTACCATGATTTACAAACTTACTCATATTGCAGCACCATCCCACAAGGATTATTGACTTCCTGCTACCAATGTTCCCAGATTTCTTTCCTTATTCCTCCCCATAACCTAGCCTGCCCTTTAAAAAAAAATTATTAGTGAATCACCGTGAGGTACAGTTACAGACTTACAAACTTCTGTGCTTATATTTCAGTCATACAATGATCGAGTGGCCCTCCCTCCACCAGTGCCCATTTTCCACCAACAATAGTCCCTGCATCCCTCCCACCACTCCCACCCTGTTTCCCCCACCCCACCCTGCCCTTTTGCTCTCTCTCTTTTGGGGTGTTGTGGTTTGCAATAGAGGTATTGAGTGGCCATCATTTTTGGTCTATAATCTACTTTCAGCCTGCATCTCCCTTCCTGAATGGGCCCTCCTAGCACCCTTTACTTGGTGGTCCCTTCTCTGTCTGAGCTGCCTTTCCCCCCAGCATGTGAGGCCAGCTTCTAAGCTGTGGAGCATGCCCTCTTGACAGGTACCTTTCTAAGTGGTTGTTCAATATTGGGTCTCTTGATTTTAGTGCTGTTGACTCAGTGGTTGGATATTTGGCTCTATCAATCTATACACCTTTGTGTCTGGCTCCTCGACCTGGCCCCTATTGCCTCTCATCTGTCTCTTCTTTCTCCTACCCCACTTTCACTTATTCTTTTCTTTTCTTGTTTTTAAAATTTATTAATGAATCACTGTGAGATTACAGTTACAGATTTAGCTACTTCCGTGCTTGTGTTTCAGTCATACAATGCTCGAGTACCCATCCCTTCACCAGTTCCCATTCTCCTCTACCGATGACCTCAGTTCTTCTCCCTATACTCTGGGGCCAGGGTTGATCAGGGTATACCCAGCTTTAAAACATTGCATTCCCTTGTCCATTTATTATAAATACCACATATGAGGTTATATTACAAAATATCTTATTAAAATAGTACTCCAAGTTTTCAAATAATTACATTGAATTTTTTATGGCAGGAGTTGAATCTAGCACCTCACACATCAAGGCAAGTGTTTTAACTTTGATCTATATCCCCACTTTGTGGTTTTAAATTTTAAAATATTCCTCAGACATTGCTCTGTAAATGATTTAGAAAGCTCTGACTAAATACAAAGAACATGTATTTAAATAACTATTCTTTTTAGAAGAGTTTGAGGCATATGTCTGAATATCTAACCAAGTAAAAGAAGGGATTCAAGCAATGCAGAATTATAAATAACACTTGAACTCTGATTGCATTGTATTTTTCTGTTTCTCTGATGAAAGTTTCTCACAGCTAACCAGCCATATGAATAAGGGAGCTGTGTCTGAGTAATACCAATGTGACAATCATGAATAAACTTAAGCATTAGTAAATCTATTCTCTGAGCTATAATGAGGCCCATAGAATGTACATGAAAGTGCCTCTGAAATAGGGAAACAGTATATAAATGTGAGGTACTATTATCTTTATTATGTACTACTGATTGCACAGCAGAAGAATGACAGCCAAATTTATTGTAAAGCTGCATTCTTAGAAGGCAACGCAGTATTTTAGAGTTGAATCCCAGGAGCCTTTGTGTTTGAAGCACTGAGCAAAATGAATGCTATGAGAATATAATTTGGAGAAAACTTATAGGCTTGTCATCAGTTCACTCTCACTAAAAACTGAATGTGATTTTCTTTATATGTAGCTTTTAAATAATTCTTCTATATAGTTAAAAAGAGTCTACTATAGGAAATTAGAAATCTAGAATCTGGTCCTAGTTTTACTTTAGTCTATAAACAACTATAAAGTACTTTAATCTCTCCAAACTATGACAAGTGTATGTAAAAATGCTTATTTCATGAGATTTATAAGAGAAATCACTTGATTACATACTATCATGATATGTAATATCACTTCACTGTATCACTGTAATCCAGTTGTTCATTGATTTACTTGAGCAGGCGCCAGTAACGTCTCCATTCGTCCCAGCCCTGAGATTTTAGCAGCCTCTCCTTACTTGTTTTTCCCAATAATTGGAGGCTCTTTTTGGAGTCAGAGGAATGAGACTGTTATTGTTATGTACTTGGCATATCGAATACACCACGGGGAGCTTGCCAAGCCTAGGTTATTTTGTGGGATAATAACCTAATTATAATAATATGTTTTCTATTGTTTGCTCTGTCATGCATCTTCTAGCATAAGTTTCAATGTCTTCATCAAAAGCACCTAGATAATGGGGCCCAGAGCATTAGCACAGTCTGCTAGGGCATGTGTGTGGCACGCCATAGACCTGGGCCCAATCCCCAGCACCCCATATGGTCCCAGAGCACCATCAGAAGTGACTCCTGAGAATAAGAATTTAATATAATCTTTAAAAATCCCCATCTGACCAGTCTTAGACTAATTGCTTTGTTCACTCTTACTTGCCAATTTTATGGGTTCATCATTCATCCCACTTCCTCACGTGCAATGTTATTCCCGCTTCACACATATCTCCTGTTTCTTTTAGTGTTCCTAGACATCTTCATTGGCAGAGTCATTAATGCTTGGAGCTGAACTCCAGTGAGCTCTCAATAACAAGGCAAGTTTTTCATGTTATACTGGTTTAGGATCTCTTCTGTATGTTCCTCACACTATTTTTATTAAACATCACTCCCCAGACCACTGGCTCAAATATTTTCCAACTCACTTTTGGCAAATAACATATTGGCCTAGTTTGCAGGGTAAATAGAAGCCAATAAAATACACACACATTTTATGGATGTTTTATTTCATTATTTATAAGCACAAGGAAAGTGATTCATTCTAAGTGTTCTTTTGGCTTATTATAAATCACTTTCCCTATTTACACATTTTTATCATATGTAATAAATAAAATTTATTATATGTAATAAATAAAATATTTTTTAAAAATATGTAAAAATTTACATATTTTTATTATATGCAAATTATAATAAAATAGGTAAAAATGCAAGTTCTAAGTTTTGTTTGATTTAAATAATATAAAATGACTGCCAATTAACTATATGTTGAAATTTTTACAATTAAATCCATATATATCCATGCACAAATATACATTAAATTTAGCTGAATTGATAAAAGAAATTGTGACTGTGTGGAATCTCCTCCTTTCAGAGGTTTTGATCTCACGATATCAGGTAGGGTGTTTGCCTCGCATGTGGCTGACCCAGGTTCGATTCCTCCGTCCTTCTCAGAGAGCCCGGCAAGCTACCGAGAGTATCCTGCCCACAAAGCAGAACCTGGCAAACTACCCATGGCACATTCAATATGCCAAAAACAGTAACAAGTTTCACAATGGAAGCATTACTGGTGCCTGCTCGAGCAAATTGATGAACAACGGGAAGACAGAATTACCCCATTTCTGATACATTGCCCTCACTACCGACTTCTCATTTAGTCTTTTAGCAGGTTCTTCTTTTGCACACTAGTATTATGCACTGTACAATAAGCTCCATGTCAGCAAAAAACGTTTTCGAAGTGTAATCCAAGTTCACAATTAGACTGTTCTCTCGTCTACCTGCCCCCCTCAGCTTGTGACTATCCAGATTCTGTCTCAGTCACTTACTTTGTAAAGCTCAAGAATATCTGGGAGTAATTTTACTGTTTCATGGAACATTTGGCAATATTTGAAGACTTTTTGCTTGTTACAGCTGAGGGATGATAATGTCTAGTGGGTCACTGTTATTCTACAGTGTGTAAAACTGTCCCCAGAACTATGAAGTATCCAAATCAATACCATGTGTGAAGGCTCAGAAAACCCCAGTCTAAAAGCAAGGACCAAGTTTCATTTTTTAGCTACTTTTATATCTTCTAGAATTTTACCCTACAGATTACGTACCTTGAATTTTAGAGTGCTGGGTGGCAATGTCTACCCCTGCAAAGTACAAATATACCCCTGCTCTCTAGCTGACAGAGTGCTGGAAGAAAAGAGAAAAACAAACGGCAAACAAATGGCTTTCCTTCGCTTCACTATTTTCTTAATATTGTGAGGTTTTCTATTAAATAACATCAAGATAATGTGTAAGCAAAACTGATAAAGATCAGGCTAATATTTCAAAGAAAATGCACATTTTCTCATCTTTCTGTACATAGGACACTAAAATGTCTCCCAATCATCAAGTCCTCACCCCAAAACTTAGTCTTTTCCTTTGGTTCTATCTTTCCCTCATCCCTAAATCTAGTCACCAAGCCAGGTTCATTCTACTTACAAGGCATTCATCATTCTATTTAGGTTCTCCTTACTTAATGTTCTATACTTCGAATCCATAGACTTCATGTTCTAAACAGGAAAGCTGGAGGAGTATCTCTAGAAATGGACAGAAACTAAGGATCCCAAAATTCAGAATTAAATGAGAGGTGACAATCTCAGGTTCATTTCAGCTGTGTCAGAGACTGTGACTCTCGGCACTACTTGGCCTTGCTGCTGGATTGTTCCATGTCCATAAGGTCTTCCTGTTGTGTGAGTTTTCACTGATCACCATGTGCTCTTGTACATCTCAGTTTACTCTAATGTATTTCCCAAATATTCTCAAGATTAAGTTCAGAATTATCTTTGTAAAATACAAATCAAACTAAGTCATTTGTCTGTATGAAAGCCATTCATTGATTTCTAGTGCCCCTCTGGATAGTGATGATTTCTCACCATAGTTAGGACAGTTTTATGACCGGGCTGTTAACTTTTTTTGTCCTTATCTTTAAAAGTTACTTAATTACTTTTACCTGTGACCAGCAGTACAGTATATTTCATCCCTTATATTCTCTACAATACCTTCCTGCCTTCTTCCTTTTTCTCTTTTTGTGGAGGAGGGTGACAGGCACTGGGGCAAGGAAAAACCAACCTTGCAAAAGGGCTGTGAAGTGAAACCTGGCAAGTGGAGTAACTGGGCAGAGACAGCAAAACTGGGTGCCTGCTTCTTCTGTCGGGCCTTGAGCCTCACTCCACCCCTAGTCATCACACCTAAAATGCAAAAACCGTCATATATGCCTTAAGCAAGTCATTCTAACTGCAACATATCGGCTTGCAGGGGATTGGATCAGGGACAACACAGGGGAAAAAGTGATAGGCCAATAGTGTTAAGCTCTAATGTGATTGGACCTCCTGTTAGCCAAGATTCTCTATAAGAGTGTGTGTATTTTCATGAGAATGAACCCCCTGAAAAACCCAAGTATGCGGGACCAGTGACTGTAAACCAGGCCTCATGAAGTCGGGAATGGACTGCCTCTTCCTATCTCCCGCCCTTCCAGTGTCCTGGCAGTCATGCCCACAAACTGCTTCCAGGTACCATTTAAGCACATTAACAGCCAGCCATGATCCAGAGAAATAAATCTCAGAAGAGAGCAGCACACTGCAGAGATGTCTCCAGATCCCAATTATTTAAAATTTTAGAGTTCCAGGAACATGTGGCTGTTTTCGCGGCCACACAGCATCTCTTATTATTCATAAGAAGCAATACAAAATAAATTAGGTAGTATCTGCCTGTAATGCAGTCTTGAGTGGTGAAGGGAAAATTCAAAATAATGGTGGTGAGAAGGTGTAATGGTGGTGGGATTAGTGCTGAAATAGTAAATGTAATCAATTATTATGATTGTGAATTATGAAAATAAATTAGAAATTATTTTTTAAATGTATTTGGCAATAAAGTGAGCTGTAATCACTGAATTGGCTTCCAGAAGTGTTTCTCCATGCATCAGCCCTCCTCTGACCCTCGAATAGGTTCCTACCTGGACCTTGTGTACGTGTCCAGGTGTTGTGGGGATAATAGTTCCCCAACACTTATTTTTACTTTTTACTTTTTGGTGTTTTTTTTTTTTTAGTTTGGATTTGGTACTACACTCAGAAGTCTTCAGGGCTTACTCCCAGCTCTGCCCTCAAGAATTAGTCCTGGAGGTATTTTGGGGCCAGGATTTAAAACAAGGGTTAGTCACATGCAAGGCAAGTGACTTAATCCTAAGAACTACTTCTGAAATCTTATCCACAACCCCTTTTAAAGCATTTTTTTTTTAATAAAATGTTCAGTTTATTTGCATCAGTTTCTTTTCCCAGGAAGAACCTCACTTAACCTTCTGCCTTTTGATAATATAGGTAACAACTTAAAGATGTGATTCTTAATCTCCTAGGTCTAGATTTATTTTTAAGGTTTTCATAAAATACACTCTATCATACTATTTAATGTTTCCCTTTTTATATCTTCTAGTAATTATTCCATTCTTTCTGGAGAAAACATTGATGCAGAAATGTGAGGCTCTGTTAACTGATTTATCTCCAAATTTTCCCCTACCACACAGCAGGGTACTGAGTATCATTACTTGTTGTGATTTAATGCCATAGCAGTATTCTACCTGACAGCTGCTATTTTTTTCCTGACTGAATGTATCTTCTCTTATAACATATTCTTTCTGCTCACTTGAGAACCCATCCCAGGGCATGTTCCCTCCATTTTCCCAGGATACAACATGAGTTGGGTGTTCCATCCCTTGCTAGCCCAGTAATCCTGCTTTTTATTTTTTCTCCCTTTTTATTGATTTACCGAGAGATAGAGTTACAAAGCTTTCATGTTTGAGCTTCCATTATACAGCCATCAAACACCCATCCCTTCACCAGTGCACATTTTCCACCACCAAAATCCCCAGTATGCCCCCTTCCCCCCCTCCCCCCTTCTCTCCCTGTATAGCAGGCAATTTCACAATACTCTCTCTCTCCCCTTTGGTTACATTCGACATTTCAACACCAGTCCCGCCACCACTCAAACCTACCAAAAAAGCAATGCTAGACAATTTGTTTTGTGTTGCTTGTTATGAATAAACTCGCGGCAAATGCTCTAGAAATTCTAAAATTTTAATAATTAAGGTTTGGAAGATCTCTGTAGGGAGCTGCTCGGTTCTGAGACTCGTGTGTGTGTGTCTGGATCATGGCAGTGTGGGAGCTTAAGTAGCCGGTGGCCATTTGCGGGCATCATCTCAGAGTCCCATGGGGCATGTGAAGGAGAAGGGCCGACTCCTCCCCTATCTCATGAGGCCTGACGTTTGCCGCAACTGTCACCACGTACCTGGAGCTCTCGATAAGTTCTAGAAAATGGTGGTTGCCGGGATTCCTAGGTGAGGGGTTGCACCTGATCCTGTCTGGAGTGGCCTGGCCAAAGTTGCCTATTGCAAAATTTGGAGGTATCTCTGCAGCAAGCTGCTCAGTTCCGAGGTTTATGTGTGTGTACTAATCCTGCTTTATAGACAGGAGAAAATGACCCTCTCTGTGGCATTCACAAGTTCCCTGGTCCAGGTTGGCAACTACATATACTTAATTCTGCTTCTAGTCAGCCCCTTAGTACCATCTACTAACCGTGATTCCCCATAAAATACCATCTTCATATCTTTCTCTCATACTTGCCTTATAAGAGATTTATAGGAATATGTAATCCCTGTTGCTCATTGATTTGTTTGAGCAGGCACCAGTAATGTTTTCACTGTGAGACTTTTTGTTACTGTTTTTGGCATATTGAATATGTCGGGTAGCTTGCAGGCTCTGCCCTGCAGGTGGGATACTCACCGGAGCTTGCCGGGCTCTCCAAGAAAGGTGGAGGAATTGAACCCAGGTTGGCCTTGTGCAAGGCAAAGGCCTTACCCACTGTGCTATAGCTCCAGCCCTGAATAATATAGTACCCCTAATTTATAATGAACTCAGTGTACCAGCCAAAATAAATAGGTTAAATATTTGATTGTCATAAAATGTTTTCAGTGAAAAGAATCTGATATGTGTCCTCAGCTGTATAAAGATAAAAATGCATATGTAGCAGATTTATGAAAAAATGTTTACATCTTTTCTATACACTGTGCTTCTAGTTCCATTTGCAATTATTACACTGACATCAGAGATTATGGGACCTTGATGGAAACAAAATAATGTAGCAGTTATCTTGCTTCTTCAAAATAGTTTGTGAGGATTGGAGAGAAAGTACGTTTGATAAGGCATCTGCCTTACATGTGACTGACCTGGGTTCAATTCCTGGTGCCACGTATGGTCTCTCAGTACCACCAGGAGAAATCCTTTGTGCAGAGCAAGGAGTAACCCCTGAATACTATGGGATGTGTTTTCAAATTCAAAAACCAAGGAAAGCAAAAAGAAAAAACAAACTTAAATAAAAATAAATGACCATGACCGTGATGCTAGCAATGGCAATTTAGTTTTTAAAAAGCATTGCTCTGCATTTCAAAACAACATTCCTGTGCTCCAATTAAAAAATGTTCTCCATTCCAGTAGTTTAAATAAAAAGTGAAAGATTAAGGTGGTGTAAAAAATTGTGATTGTTATCTGCCAGGTAACTCCAGATTTGAACTCAAATATGAAGTATTTGAGTTTCTGTCATAAAATGACACTTAATAAGCTGGTAGTTTTAGACTTTCAAGAAAAATGTGGTTTTCAACCATTTATATTCAATTATTATTCACAAACACCATACTAATAGAGACGTGTTGTTTCCACAAAAAAGATGCTAATTATCAGTATATTTGTTTTTCCACAGAGATATTTAAAATTGAGAGACTAGGACATGATTTGATATACAGTGACTATTTGGAAGCACATTTATTTCCCACAGTTACATTTCTTTAACTGCCTTTGCTTGTTTGCATGTACCACAGCAATACTATTCTTTACCTAATTCTCAACATGAGATATACACTCTCTCTCACTCTTTCTCCTCTTTTTTCTCCTTTATTTCATTAAATACACCCATTTTACTTCAAACACAAAAATGAGCTAAAGGAATTGATTAATACCAATGTAACCTTCCAATAATTGATAAATGATATTCTAGAAAAGGAAATGAAACCCTACATAAAAGTAGCAAGATACTCCCAAGACATGAAATATGTGAAAGAAGCATAAAAGAGGACTTTTATTTCCAGTTTAATGATGTTGTTCTTGTTCTCTCTATTCTGTTAACTTAAAGAAATACAAATTTTAGGCATTGTATCATTCAGTTCTAAAACTTTTATTTGGTTTTCTTTAAATAGATCTTATTTCTCTGTTAAGATCTCATTTGTGTTAATTTAGTAGCATTTTCAAGACATCCAAAAATGTAGTTGCAATAGATGCTTGACTAATTTTTTTCCTCAATCAACATTTAGCTTAAGTCAGGGGTGGTTTATATTAATTATATTTACTTTTGGAAATAGGTTATGTTATCCTAGTTACTAAATTTAAGACACACATTGCATCCTATCCCACCACTAGCATTGCAGGAAGTTCCTCTCAGTGCACTGACCCTTTTCCTGTCTCTTTCATCTTCCAATCTAGAGTGTGCTTGGAGGCCTGTCAGACTTCAGTAAGGTGCTTGGGACCTCACTGCCACTAGAATTAAGTTCTGCACCTTAGATATCTTTCAATTTTAGCTTTAGGCTTCACAGTGGAGTTTTTTCCATGACCACGTTGTCTTTCTGTCTCTAACCCAGCTGGGCTCGATCCACCTGTCTATTGCCATGAAAGTTCTGTAGGTTGGGTTTTCAGATTAGTTTATGTGTAGCTTAATCCAATTATTTTGATTACAAAAAGAAAGAGGTAAACATAAATTCTCCCCACTAGGCCAAAGACTTCCCAGTTTCTTTTTATCATATGTGTAAACTTTTGTATCTGTTTTTAAAAGCTATCATTACTTCTTAGACTCTGTATAAAATCTAGGCATCACTTTTGATTCATGTTTTTCTCTCACGTGCCCTCATGTTAATCATTAGAGTGAACTGTTTTTTTTTTTAATATCAAAATAGGCTCGCCCTTCAAGCCCATGTCCCCGCTTGAGCTCATATCTCACTTGCTTGTTTCTTTGCTTGCTTATTTCCATTTTAGAGAAGACTATTTTCTCTGTTAACACGTTCCCTCTTCTCTCCTCTCATATCTTTAAAGCAAGTTTTGTTCAAAAAATGCTACTTTGGTTTACTAAAAAAAAAAATCAAAATATATACCATCAATAGTCAGCTTGTTTTCTCATTAACATCCCCTACCCCAGTATGCTATTCTATCTCCTGTAACTACAATAGAACCTGGTGCTTTAGGTCAATCTGTTCTCAACCCAGCATAAAACAATTTGTGTAAGACTTCGTTTCTGCAGTGAGTTTTCCCATGAGGTTTTTTTGAATTTTGGTTCAGTTTGATTTTGATTTGAGGGCTACACCTATTAGTGCTCCAGGCTACCTCCTGACTCTGTGCTCAGAGATTATTCTTGGTAGGGCTCAGGATGCCAGGGCCTGAGCTTCCACCCTCTTGCAG
Source organism: Sorex araneus (assembly GCF_027595985.1). Classification (NCBI taxonomy): domain Eukaryota; kingdom Metazoa; phylum Chordata; class Mammalia; order Eulipotyphla; family Soricidae; genus Sorex; species Sorex araneus. The sequence continues at coordinate 190,025,416 of NC_073302.1, read as the reverse complement.
AGATTTTACTAATATTCAGATATTAAATGAAAAAGGGACCGAAATGATGTGGTTCCAAGCTCCTCTCTTCTTGTCTTCACAGTTACACTTTTACATTCTTTTTTTAATTGTGTTTTCTTCTTTTCCTGCAAATGTGGTAAGCTCCTTCTTACTCTGGCGCTGTTCCCTATTGTTCCTTCTGAGGAAGGGGCAGGACCTCACCCAGCAGTGCTTTGCGTCATTTAGGGCACTTGAACCATGACATATTGCACTTCTTGCCTCGCTTCATTCTCCCAAACCATGATCTCTATAGCCTTTGTTATTGATGAAGCATAGTTTCTTCTCCCTCTCTTCATGATCTCTCTTTCAGAATATAACCTTTGTTGAAGTAAAAATATTTTTTTCTCTCTGAGTTTGTCCTTTGCTATCAATGAATACATGATATGTGCTATGTAATGAATGTTCACTAAATAAACCGTCTTAACTTCTGCCTGAGTTCAACACTCTCATTTTATATGTGTAGAACACAAGTCTCAGAAAGGCCAACTTGATTGGCATTAAGTTGCAAGTGTTGGCAGAGTCTGAGCACTGAGTACTTGGATTGCAGAGACGGTGTTGTTTTTTGAGTGTCTATGTTCCAAACTGTGTCACTCACAATGATGCAGGCTCTTATGAGGAGTTTACCACATCAGTAGTTTTAAAACATGAAGAACTTAATCCTAAATCTTGTGGTACGATAAATGTAGCTTCTTTCTTTCTTTCTTACTCTCAACATTTCACTAAAAAGTTTTCATGTATTTGTCATTAAAGAATTATAGAATGTGTTCTGGACATGATTAAGTCATCCATCTTCACAAACCCTAGATAAGTTTAATAAAATTAACTGTACCCATTTTACACCCAGGGAACTAGGTCATGTAAAGTTTATTAGGATTCTCAAGGTTGTACACAGTAAATTTAAATAAGAACTCATTGAGTTCTACTTCTTTTCTCTTTTAGAAGTGTCACTACTTTATTAAACCTGTTTTCAGTACATATGACAGCAACCATTTAAACAGTTGTTATATGATTAGTTACTACTTAATTTCTCAGGAAACATTGTAAATTTTTATTTAAAGGTATCATACTACCCATTGGTTTTATTAGTACCATAAAAGAGATAGGGCTTGAGAGTTCCTTCTAAAATAAAATATGTTTCCTAGATTCATTCTTGTATTTTTCTCACCAAACTGGTCAAAATCTGTCTTTATTTTTGAATGCAATTTTAACAAAATAATATAAATGAATGGCTTGAATTATCACAAGACCTGTAATGTTGGTGAGACTTTATAATAGGTAATTTATAATCATGCAGTGCTTTTTCAATATGCCAACTCTACCATTGTTTTATAATCTATTCATTTGTTTTTTCAGGCCACACGCAGTGGTACTTAGGGTTTACTTTGATTCTGTGTTTAGGGGTCATTCCTGGTGATGATGAGGACTCAGTTGAAGCAGTTTTTAGAATTCAGTGGCCTTAATTTCTATGCTATCCTTATGACACTTCTACCACATTTTAGTCTCGCATTTTGAATAGCCTAATCTGATTACTTCATCTGATAAATCTTTACACTAATCATACCTGTTAAAAAAATTCTTTTGAATGTAAATGGCATAGTGCATTTTCAGGACCTGATTCTTTTAAAGTCCTTAATAATAAACGAAACTTATCATTATGTTTTTATATAACCCTTGTCATTAACATAAAAATAATGTGTTATGATTATTTTGGATCTGGAGCGATAGCACAGCAGGTAGGGCATTTGGCTTGCATGTGGCTGACCCAGGTTCGATTCCTCCTTCCATCTTGGAGAGCCCGGCAAGCTACCAAGAGTATCCCATCAACAGGACAGAGCCTGGCAAGCTACCCGTGGCCTATTCAATATGCCAAAAGCAGTAACAACAAGTCTCACAATGGAGATGTTACTGGTGCCCACTCTAGCAAATCTATGAACAACAGGATGACAGTGCTACAGTGCTACAGTTAATATAAAATTGTAATTTTGCCATTTGCAACAAAACTTTGTAAATAAATATATGTGCACAATAATTGTTCAGCTTCCCTGAGAACAAACTATTTTCAATCAATTTTTATTAAACACGAACAGCCTTCAACTATGATTGAAGCATTTATCAATGCAGCTGTTTAGGACTTAACTATTCACAATAATATTCAACATTTTTGTCAAGCAACCTTAATCACATAATCACATAATTTTCCCCAATTTTTAAAGCGTAATTTTTTGAGCTCTTCTGAACTTCTAAGCTTTTACACTTTGGATGTCAAGCTTAATCTTGGGAGTAGTTTGGGTGCTGAATAGAAACCAGTTCCAGTCAAATATGGGGTGAATATCTAGGGAAACTCAGAAGCCTACGTCATATAGAGTCACTCACATTGAAGAGTTGTTAACTCATGCCTGCTGCTATGTCCATATTTTGGGTTGTTTTCTTTGTAAATTCAGCTTCGGCAAGGCATTTCGCTTCATATACTATTATTCCTTTGAAGAAATTAGTGCTACCAAGCAGTTAAACCCAACCTAATTTTACCATGATCTTCAATACCTGGTACTTAATACCATGCAGAAGATTTTTACCTACCTAGACATCATTTTAAAAAATTTATTGGAGGCTTAATCTTGTTGAACCAGAAATTCTTAGTAACCTGTTCTAATGTAATTATCTATACTCCAAACATGATATCATTTCTAAAATAACATTGGAAGCAGAAAGCAAATAATGAATATCTCTATATAATTTCCTCAGGGTTTGCATAATAATGAGTTGACAGATGACTTTTTTTGTAGGGACTGTTTAACTGGAAAAATCCAGAGATTTTAAAAATGATTGATGACAATGAGTTCTCTTAAAATAACCCTGTATAGTAGTGTACAAAAATACTTGTATAACTTCCAATACCCAGTTATTCTAAATGTACCATATTTGAAAACAGTTTTTGCAGAGGCAATTAATGATCTCAAAATAAAATCATACTAAGTGTAGGGTGGATCCTAAGTGTAATGACTGATGGCATAAAAGAAGATTAAGATTGATTTGAAGTGCTGAGAAAAACAGTGGAGAAATTCATGTGAGGCTTGGTTATAATACAGTCACAACTAGGAAATGATTGGAGTTATTGCCAGAAGCTACTAGAATTCTCTTGTAGGGTTTTCAGAGGGTGCTTTACTCAGCTGATGCTTGAATCTTTGACTTTGGACTCTAAAAAATATGCGTTTTTAAAAAAGAATGAATTTGCTTTATGCCACCGTGTGTTATTTTGATGCAATAGTCATAGAAAATAAATATAATGGCCGCTTATTAATTCATAATCATATTTTCACAGGATGTAATAGCTGATATATACTTAAAGTTACAGTTAGCATCATATAATTTTAATCACATATTGTGAGGTATAAAATTACACAGTCATATGATAATTGATTTAATAAATCACTGTCACTGTCATCCCATTGCTCATAGATTTGCTCAAGCGGGCACCAGTAATGTCTCCATTGTGCACTTGTTATTACTGTTTTTGGCATATCGAATACGCCATGGGTAGCTTGCCAAGCTTTTCGAGATACTCTCAGTAGTTTGCTGGGCTGTCTGAGAGGTGCAGAGGAATAGTTAAACTAATTAGCCATCAGATTATTCTCAAATGTTTAACTACAGACAAAATGCGCAGAAGTATTTCTCAAATGCATTTGTGCAGTTATACACCCATTTGCCTAATAATCTTTTTTCTGGCTTCTAGACCAGTTCCATGAAATAAGATTTCTAAGGGTTAAGTTTAGATATAAGTATTTTTGATCTTCCCAGGAAAGTACTTAAACTTAAGCCTGAGGTACTATAACTGTATATATATATATATATATATGTATATATATATGTATTCCATGTTCTGTGTATACTATGCTCAGATCTATGACAACCCAGGCATGCATAATTTCTATGTGCACATATATTAGATATATTAGCTATAGATTATTTTATAAATCACATTTCAAATTTTTAGGACCAAAAGATAAACTTTAATTTACTTTACCCAGACTATTAGTTTTCAGCCCGAATGGCAGAGTCTAGGAAGCTACCCGAGGTGTATTCAATATGCCAAAAACAGTAACAAGACTCACAATGGAGACGTTACTGTTGCCCGCTCGAGCAAATTGATAAGCAATGGGATGACAGTGATGACAGTGATAGTGAAACAGTGATTAGTTCTCAGAGGAGGCATTTAGAGAATCAGTTACATAGTGATGGCAAAGAGACTATTTATGATAAAACTACAAAATATTTTGTGGGCTCAGTTCTAAAGCAATATCACAGAACTCATTTGACTAACCTTACTGAATAATTGATTTGCAGCCAGAGGTAAATATTTTTTGAGGGAATTCAGCACTTGTTTTCATATCTGCCAGGTTAAGTATTATTCTGAGTTCATTCTGTATATTTCAATTAAAGTGCCACCTCGCAATGTGTTCTTTCATTCTCTTCTAGTAAAATATCATCATCATCATCATCATCATCATCATCATCATCATCCCATTGATCATTGAATTTCGCGGTCTTATTGACATCTCCATTCGTCCTTGCCCTGAGATTTTAGAAGCCTCTCTTTACTCCTTCTCAACGATGCCGCATTAGAGGTTCTTTCAGGGTCAGGGGAATGAGATCCAGCATTGTTACTGGTTTTGGCATATGAATACACCATGGGGAGTTTATGAGGCTCTCCCATGTGGGCAGGAAACTCTCAGTAGCTTGCCAGTTTCTCCAAGAGGGAGAAGTAGGCTATAAGATGTCTTCCGGGACCTTGGTTTTAAGTTTCTGGGTGTGGGCCGTTGGTGGGATTACACAGCACCAGGGGTAGTCCCTGGGTGTGACCACCTAGCTACTGGAAAATGGGAAATCTGTGTGGAAGAGGCCCAGTCCTGATCCGAGCAGGCTTGGAGGTCTCAGTCCCACACACCTCGGTTCCTCTGCCGGTATGTTCATGCGTGAGGCTAGTCCAAATGTGTGGAGAGGCCCTTGAGCATGGCTGTGGCTAGGCTCCGGAGGTCTTCAGCCGCGGGAGCTCTGCTGGGGCGGGGAGGGAAGCTGGAGCCCACCCCCTCTGTGGGGCCCCAGGGAAGGCAGCCAGGCATTCGGGCAAGAGACTCTCGGACAGTTGAAGCAAGTAAAATGCGAGGTTGCTACACTAGAAGACCCCTGGGAATGTGAGTCTTGCACACAAACACCACAAGGTCAATCCCAGCACCACTGTTCCAGTGAGCACTGCAGACAGGAATACTTGAGGACAGACCCATAAGGACCCAAACAATGATGCTGGGTGAGGCCAAAAATACTAAACACACATGACCTGCACGCCTTAGCCATGATCACTAGGGACAAGAATAGTACACTCAACGTGCAGTGAGTGATTCGAAGCTGTGCGAGGACATGTGTGTCATAGGACTTTGAACTAAGGGTTCAGGGCCACCCTCAATCCCTTACATAGTAGGTAAGGGTCTTGATCTGGAAAACTTCTGCCCTCAGAGACCCTTTGCTCCCTGGGACTGCCCAGAACTGTGCACACAGCAGCAAGTGAACGTGAGACTGTGTGACTGGGAAGGTGAGGCTCTCCAGAGTGGGAAGGACGAACTATCATCAGTAGAGTAGAAAATATGCAACTAAAAATTCTGAGTGAATAATTAATACCAAGAAAAGATATGTATTGTTATAAATCCTGTTTAGATGAGAAAAATTATTTTAAATCTTCAAAGATTCTTCTGAATATAAGATCAATGTAAACTAATCACAAGAACATGGAGAGGGATATATAGAGAGAACAATGTTCTAACTAAGGCCTGCAGTCTCCATACTCAAGGCCTGGTGCCCATACTCTAATAATCTCACATATTATTTAAAGAGTTTAGATATAAACTCAGATAATTCTATAAAAAGATATGGAATTTTATCACTTTACATATGGAGAGAAAACTCAAACTAATGTATTTGCATTAATAAATAAGAATAATTACCAAAATTCTTCTGGGGCTTACTTTTCATCTAACTTATCTTCTCTCTTATTACATCCCTTTTGTGATATCCATGACATGCAAGACTATCAGATGAAGAGACTTGGGTCCTCAGTTTACAAATAAAATTCAATTAATGGATAGTGGTATTAAATTGAGTGTTCTGGGCTTTAAGAATAGTTAAGTGGATCAAAGTAATGTTAAATCATTCCTACTATGCCCAAAAGAGCAGAATAGTTATTATTAAACATATTTGCTTTCTGTTAGCTGTTCATCACTCAGTTTGAGTTAACATTTGTCATTGTCTTAGTTTGCCATTCCTACTACTTTTGTCTCACCTGGTTAACCTTAACTAGTTTAACATCCAAGATTAGATATTATTACTCTGAAAGTTTTTAATATGTCTTTCAAATTTAAGTAAACACAATCATGGATATAAATAAAATTAAAAAATACAAAAGCAATATCATTTTCTCCATTTCTCCTTCGTCTGAAGGATCAGTTTATCAGAGGACTTTCTCTGACATTGTCAGGATCACAATGAATCTGGTGATTTATGGATCTTTGGAACAATTAAAGAATTCATAAAACCAGAGCAAATGTGATGGCATTGATAAATCAAGGTAGAATTAATGACAATTGCTCATCTAAAACACCTTTGTAAAAGTTAATGATTTTTAAGTATTTTTCAAGGTTTCATTAGTACTGTGTCAATTCTATACAATAATATAATAGTATCAATATAAGCTGCTTTTGCTGATAGTGTAAAGATGCTTTGTTTTATCTTGAAGGAATGAGAAATCTGATTAGATAATGAGAATTATTTTATCACATTAGATTTCAGGGAAAAAATGACTGATTTTTTTAAATAAATGCCTTTGGCTCATTGCTCTTAAGTGAAGTCAAAGGTTAGATTAACTAGTTACCAATAATTGCAGTAAAAATTAGAGTCCTGTAATTTGCATAAGGAATATTGATGAAATGTCTTAGACTAATTTTCCTTCCCACCTCTAAAGAGCCCATCATCCATCTCTTCCATCAGAATGATGACCTTAAACAACTGAGATATGACCGAAGGAGGAGTGAAGCTTGAAAATACATGAACTTATCTCCTACACAAATACACTAGAGAAAAAAAGTGACATTGGAAATGCACTTTAAAGTAAACATTATGTTTTACCAGTACTAAAAACCAACAAAAATTTATTCATCTAATAGATAGGTATGGACTTAAGAGCTATGTTTAATTTCATATAAAAATTTCAATTTTCATTTTTTCATATAGCAATGGTTCAAATTGTGAAATTCTTGCAAAGAAAATATATTTTGTGAATGTTTTTATAATTTCTCACCTTTTAATGTCACATTAAACAGAAACACCTACACTATCATTTAACAAATATAATATTTTCAATATTTTACAAATTTTCTCCCACTCCTCATGTACCAGCATTGATTCTCTTATATCTGTATAATACCATTCTTTGGAGTATTTAAAATTAATTCAACAGTCTTTAAATTTTAATTAAGTTGATGTAAATTGAGAAATTACATAATAATTACTTAATGTTTGAAATTTATTTCTTTTTATAACCTTTGAATTTAAGGTAGATTGTTTTACATTTTCTAAAATAACTTATCAGATAATTGAATGTCCCATAAAGCAATTTCTATAAAATTATTAAAGATTAATGAATAGAATGACTTTTTTTAATTTTGTAACTGTAGAACTATATCATTATTTTTTTCAAAAATTATTAATCGTATTAAATGTGTTTCTATTATATATCAGACACTGAACTAAAGCCATTCTTTTTCTTTCTCAGTGAATCATTGTGTTCTGCTTCCTTTCACTTGTGTATAGTTAAGGAACCATTTCTCTATTTCCAGCTGATTTTGAAATTGTTGCCTGTTTCTATATATACTACTTTGATCTGCTTTTTTATCAACCTAGTTGTTTTCTACTTATTTTCAACTCATTCTGCCCATGTTGTTTTATTAATTCACTCTTTTGATTCAAAAATGTGGCTTGTCCTTGCAGTTATAAAATCATTGTGTTTTCCCCCCACGCCCCCACAAAGAAAGTCATTCACTCATTAAAAGAATGAAACAAATTATATGACATCAACCAGTTTATTTAATGCCATATGTATTGTGGTCATACTGGGATCTAAATATCTGTAAGAGCAGCTTATTCAAGAGATCGAGATGAACTTCTATTTTGTGCTCTAAAGAAATACCTTCCTTTCTCTTTTCTTTTCTCAGCACTTGATATTTCCACTTCAAATTTTGCCCAACTAGCTACATAATTAAAGATTATTTTTAAATGGGAACCAGAGAAATTGTAAAGAGGTAAGGCACTTGCTTCATATTGCAGTCAATCCAAGTTTTATTTCTGGCAGTGCATATAGTCCCTGAGCCCCACCAGACATCTTCCCTGAACTCAGAGTCAGGAGTAAACACTAAGCACTGACTGGTGTGACCCAAAAACAAATAAAAAGATTTGCCCAACCAAGCATTTTAATATCCACTACAGTTCACACACACACACACACACACACACACACACACACTAACATTTTCCTCATCTTATTTCCCACCAGGTGTAGATTGTGTTCGAGTTTTTATCCTTCTCTTTGATTCATCCACCTCCATTAACCTGTTAATGGGTTTGTCAAACATCTGTTCATTCAAACTCTAGTGACCTAGTTGCTAGCTTGCTTTAAGTCAGGGTTGTTGAATAACATATGGCTTCTGTTAGGTAAAGTTAGTCTTATGTGGGGTAAGAAGGGCAACACAGTGGGCAAAACCTCTGAATTCTCAACTTTGTGATGGTAGAGGCAGAGGATGGGAAAAATCAAAAAGCGATTAAAGAAAGGGGAACAAATGTGTGGTCATGTGGTCTAGAATTTCCCTGCAATTTACTTCCTCTAAGAATCAGAATTAATACACTTCAAATTCACCTTGAGAGCTATCCATGTCCATTATTTTGAACACCAAGAGAAGTCGTGTTAACTTAAAAGCCATTCCCACACCTGTTTGACAGGGGTATGAATTCCTTCAGTGGAGGGATCACGGGTCCCAATGCCCCTGAGACTGGGAAGGAAACATAAATAAGAGCACAAGGCTGGGAATAATGCAAGAACAAATGGTATTTATTGTGTGAAATACAGATTAAATGTCCCAATAAATGAAGCAGCTGCTTCTCAGGTCTCTCTGGTTGTTTCCTTTCAAATTATGGGAATCTAGTGTTAATAAACCTTACTTTCAAAATTTCTGAAAAATTCTACTTGAGTTTAGGAATGCAATTTAGATATTTCTAAAGCAGTGACTGCCCAAATAGTCTCAGCCATGAAGTTTAGCTTGTTATCATCAAATACTCTAGCAGTCGATTTATAGGAAGATAAATATACAGAGAGTACATTTCAAACCAAAACTAGTGCTTTGTTTAATTTATTTTTTTGGTGCTTGGAGGACATACCCAGAAATTCTAGGGGTGTATCCCTGACTCTGTGCTCAGGGCTCACTCCCGGAGTGCCTTAGGGGACCATATGCGGTGCTGAGGATCTAACGTAGGTCTGTCATGTGTAATACAAGTGCCCTACTTGCTGTATAATCTCTCCAATACCCCAAAATGGATGGTTTTTAGACAAATACTAAGTGGTAGGCAAGAACAAAATACCATATATTAGTACCATTTGATATGAATCAATATATTTTGATATAAATTAATAAACATGTTCTTTACACAGAATGCTTATTCTGGCTTATAAGAGCCAGAAACTGTGAGCTTGTTGGAATTGTGTTCTGGGTTGATTTGGTGGTCCCCAGAACCACTAAGCCTGACAGTACTGCACTGCTAGGCCCAATCATTCAAGCATCTGGCCCCATGGGCTATATTCATTGGTAATGGCCTGTAGACAATTTGAGCAGCACTGAGAAGACTCTTGAATACTTCCCCCAAACACACACACACACACACACACATACACACACACACCCCAAATTCTTAGTAGAACTTCATGCCTAAAAGTTTTGAATTTTACCACCTGTAAATATATCTAAAAAGTATTTAACTACAAATATATTACGTGTTTTTTGCTTCTTTTTTCCATTTATTTTCCCTTTTATTTTTTTTAATTTTAATGAATCACTGTGAGATACAGTTGCATATTTTAAAACTTTGTGATTATATTTCAGTCATACAATGTTCAAGTACCCATCCCTCCACCAGTGCCTCTTCTCCATCACCAATATTCCCAGTATCCCTCCCGCCATCACCAACCCTTCCCACCCCTGCCTCTGTGGTACACACATTCCCTCTTACTCTCTCTCTCCTTTTGTGTGTATGGTTTGCAATATAGGCACTAAGCAGACATCATGTTTGGTCCATAGTATACTTTCAACACACATCTACTATCCTGAGTGATCCCTCCAACCATCATTTACTTAGTGGTCTCTTCTCCATCCCAGCTGCCCTTTCCCCCAGCACATGAGATCAGCTTCCAAGCCATGTGGTGATCCTCCTGGCCCTTATCTCTACTATCCTTAAGTGTTATTCTCCTATTTTGTTACTTTAAATTCCACAAATTAGTGCAGTCACTCTATGTATATTCCTATTTTCCTCATTTTGCTTAAAATGATACTTTCCATGCTGATCAACTTATATGCAAATTTTATGGTTTCATCTTTTCTAACAGCTGCATAGTATTTCATTATGTAGATGTACCAAAATTTCTTTAACCAGTCATCTGTTAGAGGACACTTGGGTTTTTTCCAGATTCTGGCTGTTGTAGATAGTGCTGCCAAAAACATGTAAGTACAGGTGTCATTTCCACTATACTTTTTTGCCTCTCTGGGATATATTCCCAGAAGTAGCATTGCTGGATCAAATGGGAGCTCAATTTCTAGTTTTTTGAGAAACGTGCATATTGTTTTCAAAAAAAGGTTGGACCAGTCAGCATTCCCACCACCAGTGAAGGAGTGTCTCTTTCTCCCCACATCCATATCAGCACCGGTTGCTTTTGTTCTTTTGGATGTGGGCCAGTCTCTGTGGTGTGAGATGGTATCTCGTTGTTGTTTTGATCTGCATCTCCCTGATGACTAGTGATGAAGAACATTTTTTCATGTGCCTTTTGGCCATTCAGATTTCTTCTTCGAGAAAGTTTCTGTTTATTTCATCGCCCCAATTTCTGATAGGGTTGGATGTTTTCTTCTTGTAGAGTTCAACCAATGCCGTGTATATCCTTGATGTTAACCCCTTATCAGAGGGGTATTGGGAGAATATCCTTTCCCATTCTGTAAACTGTCTTTGTACTCTGGTTACTGTTTCTTTTGAGGTACAGAAACTTCCTAGTTTAAGATAGTCCCATTTGTTTACCTCTGTTTCCACTTGCTTGATCAATGGCGTTTCGTCTTTGAAGATACCTTTAGCTTCAATGTCGTGGAGGGTTTTGCCAACCTTTTCTTCAATGTACCTCATGGATTCTTGTCTGATGTTGAGGTCTTTAATCCACTTTCATCTGACTTTTGTGGATGGTGTTAGGCAGAGGTCTCAGCCCATTGTTTTTTTGTTTTTGCATGTAGTTGTCCAGTTTTGCCATCACCATTTCTTAAAGAGGTTTTCCTTGCTCCACTTCACATTTCTTGCTTTCTTATCAAAGATTATATGATAATGTATTTGAGGATGTATGTAAGAATATTCAATCCTATTCCACTGGTCTATAGATCTGCTTTTGTTCCAATACCTTCTTTCTTTCATTCGTTTCTTTCTGAATCTGTCTAATACAAATAAGGAGAGGAGAAACTGAAAATGATGGGCATAAATTTTATAAGAACACAAGGCTGGAGAGATTATATGACAGACAGGGCACTAGCATTGCATGTGGCTGACTGAGGTTCAATCTCAGCCCCTTATATGGTCTCCTGAGCCCAGCCAACAGTGATTCCTGAACACAGTCAACAGTAAGCCTTGAGCACTGCAAGGTATAGCCATTTTTTTAAATTATTAAAAATCTTTTTTGTGTTTTATTATACTTTTATAAAGTTGGAAAAAATTAAATATAATTAGAGATGTAGATGCAATCTATGGAGATGACTAAAGGATCCCAAATTAGGGAAGTGATAAGAATTTTACTATGTATTTTGTACTATTTAAAGTTTGAGGTTCACATTTTGCCTAGATTGCAAGTGAAAATTAACTTGTTTCTCACTGCCAACTTTGTTAAAGTAGAAAAATTGTTCATTTAAATAAGGATTAATTGGAGACTCATTTTGATGGTAGGCAGTCTTCCTTCAGGGTCTCATCAGTAGAGGTATTTGATGACCAAATGATAATACAATTAGTGAAGTTTGATAAACATACTTCCTCTGCAGAACTGTTTCATTAGGTGCTTTTATTGGAATTATAATGATAGTCCTGGGACTATAGCAGATATTGGGGAAATGATTCATCAATTTATTCAGCTTTTACAGAAGTTTAATCCCATAAATTGTCTTTAGTACTCTATCTGACTGAGTTTTAATTACGAAAGGCCATGTTAATTTGATGAAGGCTTCTGATTCCATGCAGTTATGTAGCTAAAGGACCTTCCAGGAATATTATTTCTAATCTCATTTGTGCCTATATACTCATGATGAATTGCTAATGAGATTTATTAATATTGGAATTGTTTGTGTTTAAGCATTTGGAAGATTCGTTTTACTACTACAATGATAAAACTTAGCTCCTTGTCATTTTACTTTCCTCCCAGTAAATCAATATTTTAAACATATATTGTGTAGGGTGACATTACTTTGTCCTCTCCCCCCTTGCCACAAGGAGCTTGTCCCATTTTTTTCCGGAGTTTAGGCTTACCCCAGTCACACCCATCAAGGTGTTCCCGAATCTCTCCCATCCCTTTGTTTAGCTGTAATCACTTCTCTATGCTCTCTTCCCCAAAAACAGTTAATCAGCTTCTCCCCCTAATCTGACTCTGCTAATTTGTAAGGTCAGACCTTCCTAGGATACTGAACTTATATTATAAGTTAATATTACCTTTCTCCTCTCCTTATGCCTTTTGAATAATTTACTGTAAGGCAATGTCCTTTTTGTATAGACACAAAAAGACAATATTATGCTTTTGTAACTTGGGACTTAATTGGCTTTGAATATTATTCATTCCTGGGCATCTGCTTTCTCCACTTAAGCCTCAGTTGCCCTCAGTTCCTAGCACCCCAAAAGCTGGGTCCCGACGAGGGACAGGACGGATCCAGGGCAAGTGGTGAGTTATGTGCTACCCTGGCATCGAGATGGGCCTGGCCAAAGTGCCTAATTCTTAACTATAAGTTAAGAGCTTGATCATAAACAAATGCTGTCATGATCCAAAAGTAATGATGAGACTAGGACCCTGCTAGGGATAGGAAAGACTGATCTGGCCTGAGCATTGTAGTCTGAGATCGAGATGGCCCCAGGAGAGCAATTCTATAAACTTTAATGCATTTCTTATTGTGTCCATACAAAATGATTAATATTATGAATGCTTATATGTTTGCTGGATGAGGAGAGGAGAAACACACTCATGGGGCTCCGCCCTTGGGTGGATCCTCCTGCTGAAAGAGAATCAGTCCTAGGAGAAGCATCCCCTGAGGGAAAGGAAACTTACCCCTATTGATTGTGACCACACCTATGTGTACGCCCCAAACCCCTCATGCTGGGGGAATTTAACTAGGTGGTAAGAGTGTTTGGGGGGCCAGATCCAGAGATCCAGAGAGAGATCCAGAGCGGGGAGAGAAGCAGAGAGAGAGAATGAAATAAACTGATCGAGCAACCAGTTTGGCCTTGTTCCTTCTCTCGCCTGCCATTGACCAACAGCCACACACAGCAGTTCCAGGGCACCAAACGTGGGCGGTGTGACAGAGCCCGCCAGAGAGCCCAAGAGTGCACACGCCCGTCGGCAAGCCTTAGGTTTTTACAATATTGTATATTCATTTTTCTATTCCCATGTACAATATGAGGTTTCATACCTAGAATATGCTGTACACTATATCCAGCATATTCATGAGAGAGAATTTCTAATATTCCTACTGACTCACCATATAAGTATGTTGCTACTTATTTTTTCTTTTTCTGTAACTGCAGTGGCACTAACTAATATTTTATTTAAGCTTCAGGTGTCCTGGGATCAGGTTAAAAATAATGTGGCTAGCTATAAAAATAAGGGCTGCATAAATCAAAAAGTATATGGTACCCATTATACTGAATTTCCAAATCCTGGAAAACCTCTTCTCTGAAATTGTTCCCTCAGCTTAAATTCCCCTACTCTGTCTACTCAGATCATGAAATTTCAAGTTGATGATCTCTCTTCTCTTCCATATTTTATCTCATGTTTCAGAGTCTTTAAAAAACACTCTTTCTTCATATTTTGGCCTTTCACATAGAAGGCCAAACAACTTTTTTTAAAATAAATTTATTTATTTTTAATTAATGAATCACCGTGAGGGTACAATTACGGATTTATACACTTTTGTGCTTATGCTTCCCTCATACAAAGTTCGGGAACCCATCCATTCACCAGTGCCCATACTCCACCACCAGTAAACCCAGCATCCCTCCCATCCTCCCCAATCCCATCTCCCCCCCACCCCACCCTGCCACTGTGGCAGGGCATTCCCTTCTGTTCTCTCCCTCTAATTAGCTATTGTGGTTTGCAATAAAGGTGTTGAGTGGCCACTGTGCTCAGTCTCTAGCCCTTATTCAGACCGCAACTCCCTTCTCCAGCATGGCCTTCGACTACATTATAGTTGGTGACCCCTTCTCTGAGTTGCCCTTTCCCCAGAATGTGAGGCCAGCCTCCAAGCCATGGAGTCAACCTCCTGGTACTTGTTTCTACAATTCTTGGGTGTTAGTCTCCCACTCTGTTATTCTATATACCATAGATGAGTGCAATCTTTCTATGTCTGTCTCTCTCTTTCTGACTCATTTCACTCAGCATGAAACTTTTCATGCCGATCCACTTAAATAAAAAATTCATGACCTCCTTTTTTCTAACAGCTGCATAGTATTCCATTGTATAGATCTACCAAAGTTTCCTCAACCAGTCATCCGAAGGCCAAACAACTTTTGAAACGCAAATTTTCTCAAAGAGAACTATAAGTCATTAGCACACTAATGCAATTTGGTTTCATTAGAAGGCAGGTGGAAATAAATGAAGCACAATTTTTAGTAAAGAAAGTTATTTTTTTATTGATGGTTTCAAAGATTGGAAAAAACAGAGGCCAGTGTATCATTTACTAATTAGTAACACTGAACATAATTCCTATCTGTCATTGAAATGAGGTTTTATAAGTTGATTAGAGGTAAAATATGCAGAGCAAATGGAGAAGGAAACTTGAAAGTTAGAAATTTGGTGTGAGAAAGCTGAAGGAAGATACTAATGGTTCTGAAGGAGTTTGAGTGATGGAATAATATGTGGCATAAAGATACAGAAAATCTAGATAGGTAAAATTACTATTAAGTTCTTTAATCCAGTAGAAGTTCTTTTCATATAATTCAGGTATACACTTTTTCAAGATTGGCTACATAATTTAATAAATTAGCTTTGATTTGAAATGTCCCTTAACTAAGCTTTTCCAATTTTCTTGGATTGAGGTTAAAAATGGTTTAATTGAATTTTCACTAGATATTAGTTCTTTTAGTGAATTCTTTAAAATGCAACTAAGAGCTTCCTATGATTTAAAATAATCCATTCTTATCCAACATATATTTTTATATGCATACACACATAGGCAGGTTTTCAGATAGTGGGTTTTTAGATTTCCATTAACAACCATTTGCTAAGATTTCATGTTACTACCTCACTGTCTATTCTTAGGAGGTTGTTTAGTGAATCAGACTAAGTGGCATCTCAGTTTCATAGCTTAGACCTGTGATCTTAGCTATGTGAGGAAGAAATGATACCTGACCTCCAAAATGATCTTTGCCTCAATTTCTATGCTAGTTACATTAAATATAAACAACTCAGTTGGAAGGTTCTGATTTAAGCTTCTTAAATATGAATTTTAAAACAATTTTCAGCTTGTTTCTTCATAATTTTTCTCATTAAAGTAGCTTAACATTTTCCCACAATTAAATATATTTTTATTTTCCTCTATTCTTTTAAACTTTTGCATCCAAAAGGTTGCCAAATCAATGTCATCCTATTGATTTCTTCTTATATTTTATTGTTATTGTATTTTAAATGCTCAAAACCTTTCATATGTCAAGTAAAAATATATTTATAATTATCGTGTCATTCATATGTATATATGTATTACACTATATATGCATATAGATATATCTATGTATATCTACATATATCTATCTAGTTTTTCTGTCTTTATATTCTACTATAAAGAATGTAGTAGTTTTGGAGCAAAATGGATTGTCTTATCACTCCACAAAGTGATTTGTAGCTGCGTTTCTACCTTTCTCTTCTCTACACACTCCCATATCAAATTGTCATGAGCAGGCCACATGTTGTACTTGTTCCTTCTAATTATGATTTTATCTTGATTGGTATTAGTTACTACTTTAAATAATGCCACTTTCACTATTGTAAACTACAGATTATGCTTGAAACATGCTATCATGCTGTGTTAATAAAAATTCTTTTGCTGAAATAAGAAAATAAAGAAATGTTTCTTATAATATATATGAATGGGATAATTTTCCTGGAATATACATTATATGCTTAAGGTATTCCTCACACCAAGACATTGAATGACTATATTTTTTTTATTAATCCACTAAATCTCTGAGAAAGGAAGGAGGGAAAATATTAAACTAAGATTAAAATATACTTCACTAACACTGAATGAAAATTGTTCAAGGAGAAAAATGAACTAAAGGAAGGAGGCTTTGTTCTATCCTGTGGGTTTTTGGATTGTTCTTCATGAAGAAAGATTCTGGAATTGATAAATATGTTTGAATAAGGAGGAAGACACTAAATGAGATGATTGATCTAGCATTGCAATTAGTTAGAAAAAATCACTATTCTCAATAAGCACAAAGGTTACATTTGTCTTGGGATGTAGCCAGAAAAATACTAGTGAAACTGAGCAATTAATATAGGAAAAACTATTTCTAGGTTTCTAAACCTGGGGGGTTTGGCCTACTTCAGTTATCTATTGATACATAACCAGTGTCGCCCATCACTGTCACTGTCATCCCCTTGTTCATCTATTTGCTCGAGCGGGCACCAGTAATGTCTCCATTGTGAGACTTGTTACTGTTTTTGGCGTATCAAATATGCCACAGGTAGCTTGCCAGGCTCTGCTGTGAGGGCGGGATACTCTCGGTAGTTTGTCAGGCTCTCAGAGAGGGACAGAGGAATTGGTCGGCCGCATGCAAGGCAAATGCCCTACCTGCTGTGCTATTGCTCAAGCCTGTGTCGCCCATAGTGGCTTGAAAATCGACCACTCAACTGCTCATGTATACATGAGTCAGTACATGAGGCAGGGAAGATCAAATGAATAAAGTTTATTCATTAAGCTCCAATTATCTGGTAGCTGCTCAGGTCTGGAAGTTTCAAGAAGCTTCAACCACATTACAGATATTCCTGAAAGCTCCTCCTGAGCACAGATCTCTCGCATGGCTAACCTGAGCTTCTTTAAACATGGCATTCTTAGGACTGGAGAAATAGTACAGCAGGTAGGGTGCTTGCCTTGCATAGCTTATTCAGTCTGGTCTCCAGAACACCGACTAGAATGCACATGCAGAATAATTCATAAAGTATCTGGAATCACCATAAGATGCCAAATATTTTAGTAGAAATGACAAAAATAAAGACAAGAGAAGAAGACATATGAAAGAAAATAGAAAAACTTAGTTCAAATAAATCAATCTAAGCATTAGAAAATTATATTTTTTGCATCATAAGACAAATTTATAGCTCAAATTGCTACACTATACTGGAATGAAAATAACTTGAACACTGATGTCATTTGAGCCCAGCTCGAAATTAGTAGCATTTCCTTCCACCAGTCTTATATATTCAACCGTTCTCAGCTCCTAGTACTTCTCCCTTAAAATCTTCTCAACATTGGTCTTCACTACTATAACTGATTTTCTTCACTAATGTGGATAATGATATTGTATTGACCAAGTAAACTGTTAGGTAGGGGAAAGAATTTTTAAATATTCCCTGAGAGAAAAATCCTCAAAGGCTGTGGAAAATAATAAACATAAATGTGACAAGGATAGCCAAACTACATGTACTCATTCAGTAGTTATTCAACTGTTTCTATGGTGAACAAGCAGTGTCTTAAGTCCAGAGACCAAGTGACATCTGGCAGTGTCAGACAGCAAAGAAACTCTCCACACCTAACAGCAGTGTCAGAAGGAAGTGGAAGCTGACAGGAACTGGTCACATAAGCTAAGGTTAGACAGATTTAAGTATCAAAAAGGATAATAAATGCAATTGGTTGTACCACATTGAATTAAAAAGCAACAGTCCTCATTCTCAATAACAAAGAAAAAGGACCCTCATTATCTCAAAAATAGATAAATGAATAAATTACTGTAACAACTCATTCTGCACTAACAGACACAAATGGATAGAATACTAATGTCTGTGTTGGCACTAAAAGAAAAAAAATGATTAGATATCTATACTTTTCGGCCTGGCACCTTTCCGCCACCGCCATCGGATCCTGACCAATCTTCATCCTGCAGGTAAACAGGCAATCCCTTGGAGAGCCTGCCTCAGCGCGGAGAAGCCCCCATCCCCGCCCCCTGCCCGCCGCAGCTCGGGGCTTCTCCTGAAGCCCCTGCCTGGCACCTTTCCGCCGCCGCCATCGGATCCTGACCAATCTCCATCCTGCAGGTACGAGGACCATCCCTCGGCCACGCCCTCCCTTTCCCCCACTTCCCGCTGCCGTCTGCGTCTCCCGAGTTTCTGATGTCACTCCCTGCTCGCCCGGCGCACCCCGTCTCCCGAACCGGCTTGTAACTGCGCACGTCCCCCCCATCAACAGGAAGACACTGGGGGCGTGGCCTGTATCTTAGTGGGCGTGGTCTAAAGTGGGCGTGGCCTCCTCTCAGAGCGGCCAACGCTAATGCGGCCGCAGTTATTCTTTGCTACCTCAGCTCAATCCGTACTGTGTATTCCTTTGAAAACTCACTTTTGCGATCTCAAACATTTACGCAAAATACCCATTAGCTTAGGCTGACAGTATAAAAGCTATCAGTGAATAAGGGAAGTTTAGCACAATCGGAGCCCCTTCTTCCCACAAAAAGGAAGAGGAATAAATAACTACAAGGTTCCAACTCTGCACTTCTGTGACAATATGAAGAAACAGCGAAAATCCCCTCCACGAAGAGAGGGAGAAGAAAAGATACTAGAAACCTCAAAAGAGTCTCCCAACATCTACGACCTCTCAGATAAACAATTCAGAGAGGAAATATGGAGGAGAGTCGACCTACTCCAAGCAACTATGGAACAGACATCCAATAAATTAAGGGAGGAGATGAATCAAGCGCTGGAACGGTCTACCAAGAAAATACAGGAAGAAATGAGAGCAGAAATGAGAGCAGAAATTTCAAACCTTCGAACGGAAGTCTCACAAATAAAGCAATCGGTAGATGAAATAAAAATCTCACTAGATGCCCTCAACAGCAGAATGACTACAGCCGAAGACAGAATCAGCGAGCTTGAGGATGAGCTGCAGAAAGCTTACAGACAGCAACAAATAATGGCCAAAGACCTCAAAATGGCTATAGAGCGAATCAGAGCCCTGGGGGATGACTTCAAGAGGAACAACATAAGAATCATTGGAGTACCAGAACCACAGGGAAGTAACCCCAATGAAAAAAACATAGTCAAAGACATCATCACTAAGAAATTCCCAGAGCTGGAGAAGGCAGGCGTCCAGATACAAGAAGTCCGAAGAGTGCCAGCAAAAAGAGACCCAAATAAAAAGACTCCAAGGCATATCATAGTCAGAATGGCGGATGCTGTAGATAGAGACACAATTCTACAAGTAGCAAGGTCAAAGAGGGAAATCACATACAAAGGAGCACCCCTCAGATTTACGGCCGATATGTCAGAAGAAACCCTCCGAGCCCGAAGACAATGGTGGGACATAGTGAAAAAACTCAACGAAATGAATGCCTCACCAAGAATACTTTATCCAGCTAAACTCTCACTCAAACTCGAAGGAACCATACACTATTTCTCGGATAAACAACAGCTCAGGAACTTCATAGACTCAAAACCAATCTTGAAAGAAGGTCTAAAGGGGCTACTCTAAGACAAGGAGGAGCCCCATAAGAACAACAAATCCCACAGAAAGATGACACAAAACCACATCACAATAATCTCTCTCAATGTCAATGGCCTAAATGCACCTATCAAAAGACACAGAGTGGCTAAATGGATCCGGAAATTAAACCCAACATTCTGTTGCCTGCAAGAAACACACCTGAACAAACAGAGTAAACATAGACTCAAAGTCAAAGGATGGAAAACAATCCTCCAAGCAAACAACCCCCTTAAAAAAGCTGGAGTGGCCATCCTGGTATCCGACAACATAGATTTCAGGATGAAAAAGATCAAAAGGGACAGCGAAGGTCATTTTCTGTTTATCAAGGGATATGTACAACAGGAAGAAATCACACTCTTAAACGTATATGCTCCTAACAAACGACCGGCTAAATATTTAAAACGACTCCTAACAGACTTCAAAGAGGACATCACTAACAGCACAATTGTAGTCGGAGACTTCAATATGGCCTTATCGCCTCTAGATAGATCCACAAGAACAAAACTCAACAAGGAAACACTGACTCTGAATGAAGAAATTGAAGAGAGAGGCCTAATAGACCTATACAGGGCCTTACACCCCAAAAAGAAAGAATACACATTCTTTTCCAGTGCACATGGAACATTTTCAAAAATAGACCATGTACTGGGCCCCAGAACATACCTCAATAGAATCGGAAAAATAGAAATTGTATCAACCATCTTTTCAGACCACGATGCGCTGAAGATAGAAGCTAACCACCCACAAATACGGAAAATCAAATCAAACACCTGGAAATTAAACAATTCCATGTTGAACAATGAGTGGGTCAAGAAGGAAATCAAGGAAGAAATCAAAAGATACTTAGAAACAAATGAGAATGAAGACACGAGCTACCAAAACCTATGGGACGCAGCTAAAGCCGTGTTAAGGGGAAAATTTATAGCTCTCCAAGCATTCCTCAGGAAGGAAGAAAGGATCCACATAGATAGCTTGACTTCACGACTCAAGACCCTAGAAAAGGACCAGAGAAAGGACCCCAAACCAGACCGAAGGAAAGAAATAATAAAAATTAGAGCAGAAATTAATGACATCGAAACCAAAAAAACAATCCGAAAGATCAATGAAACAAAGAGTTGGTTCTTTGAGAAAATAAATAAGATTGAAAAACCGTTAGCAAGTCTCACAAAGAAAGAAAGAGAGAAAACTCTAATAAATCGAATCAGAAATGAAAAGGGGGACATCATAACAGAAACCAGTGAGATTCAAAAGATCATTAGAGACTACTTTGAAAGTCTTTACGCCACAAAAAAGGAGAACCTAAAAGAAATGGATGGATTCCTTGATTCCTATAATCTCCCAACACTGAAGAAAGAAGACCTGGAATACCTGAATAGACCCATCAATGTTAAGGAAATTGAAACAGTAATCAAAAACCTCCCCAAAAACAAAAGCCCAGGCGGTTTCACTGGCGAATTCTTCCAAACATTTAAAGAAGACCTATTGCCTGTTTTCCTCAAACTTTTCCAGGAAATTGAAAAAACAGGAACTCTCCCAAACAGTTTCTATGAAGCACATATCTCCCTAATACCAAAAGCAAACAAAGACACCACTAAGAAAGAAAATTACAGACCAATTTCCCTGATGAACACCGATGCGAAGATCCTCAACAAAATACTAGCAAATAGGATCCAACAACTCATCAAAAAGATCATACATCACGACCAAGTGGGATTCATCCCAGGGATGCAAGGATGGTTTAACATTCGGAAATCAATCAACATAATCCAGCATATCAACAAAAGGAAAGATAAAAAACATATGATCATATCAATAGATGCAGAGAAAGCATTTGACAAGATCCAACATCCTTTCATGATGAAAACCCTCGCCAAAATGGGGTTTGGAGGAACTTTCCTCAAGATAGTCGAAGCCATCTATCACAAGCCTACGGCAAGCATTATCCTCAACGGGGAAAAACTAAGGGCCTTTCCTCTGAGATCAGGCACAAGACAAGGATGCCCACTCTCACCAATCCTCTTCAATATAGTACTGGAAGTACTTGCGATAGCTATTAGACAAGAAAAAGAGATGAAGGGCATCCAGATAGGAAGGGAAGAAATCAAACTCTCACTATTTGCAGACGACATGATACTATATCTAGAGAAGCCTAAAACCTCTACTAAGAAACTCTTAGAAACAATAGACTTATACAGTAAAGTTGCAGGCTACAAAATCAATACCCAAATATCCATGGCCTTCATATATGCAAACAATGAGGCAGAGGAAAGGGACATGAAAAAAGCAATCCCATTCACAATCGTGCCCCAGAAAATCAGGTACCTCGGAATCAGCTTAACCAAGGAAGTAAAAGACCTTTACAAAGAAAACTACATAACGCTACTCCATGAAATCAAAGAGGACATGAGGAAATGGAAACATATACCCTGCTCGTGGATAGGGAGAATCAATGTTGTCAAAATGGCAATACTCCCTAAAGCATTATACAGATTCAATGCGATCTCTATAAGTATACCCATGACATTCTTCAAAGAAATGGATCAAGCAATCCTAAAATTCATATGGAATAACAAACGTCCAAGGATAGCTAAAACAATTCTTGGGAAAAAGATGATGGGAGGCATCACCATCCCCAACCTCAAACTTTACTACAAAGCAGTAACAATTAAAACAGCATGGTACTGGAACAAAGGCAGAGCCGTAGACCAATGGAACAGGGTGGAATATCCCGACACACAACCCCAAATGTATGACCATCTAATCTTTGATAAGGGAGCAAGAGATGTGAAGTGGAGCAAGGAAAGCCTCTTTAACAAATGGTGCTGGCACAACTGGACAACCACATGCAAAAAAATGGGTTTAGACCTTGACCTGACACCATGCACAAAAGTCAGATCAAAATGGATTAAAGACCTCAACATTAGACCACAAACCATAAGGTACATTGAAGACAAGGTCGGCAAAACCCTCCACGATATTGAAGATAAAGGTATCTTCAAAGGTGACACGGAACTAAGCAATCTAGTAAAAACAGAGATCAACAAATGGGACTACATTAAACTAAAAAGCTTCTGCACCGCAAGAGATACAGTGACCAGAATACAAAGACTATCCACAGAATGGGAAAGGATATTTACACAATACCCATCAGATAAGGGGTTGATATCAATGGTATATAAAGCACTGGTTGACTCTACAAGAAGAAAACATCCAACCCCATCAAAAAATGGGGCGAAGAAATGAACAGAAACTTTACCAAGGAAGAAATACGAATGGCCAAAAGGCACATGAAAAAGTGCTCTGCATCACTAATCATCAGAGAGATGCAGATCAAAACAACTTTGAGATACCACCTCACACCACAGAGACTAGCACACATCCAAAAGAACAAAAGCAACCGCTGTTGGAGAGGATGTGGGGAGAAAGGGACCCTTCTTCACTGCTGGTGGGAATGCCGACTGGTTCAGCCCTTCTGGAAAACAATTTGGACGACTCTCAAAAAATTAGATATTGAATTCCCATTTGACCCAGCAATACCACTGCTGGGAATATATCCCAGAGAGGCAAAAAAGTACAATCGAAACAACATCTGCACATGTATGTTCATCGCAGCACTGTTTACAATAGCCAGAATCTGGAAAAAACCCGAATGCCCTAGAACGGATGACTGGTTGAGGAAACTTTGGTACATCTATACAATGGAATACTATGCAGCTGTTAGAAAAAAGGAGGTCAAGAATTTTGTAGTCAAGTGGATGGGCATGAAAAGTTTCATGCTGAGTGAAATGAGTCAGAAAGAGAGAGACAGACATAGAAAGATTGCACTCATCTATGGTATATAGAATAACAGAGTGGGAGACTAACACCCAAGAACTGTAGAAATAAGTACCAGGAGGTTGACTCCATGGCTTCGAGGCTGGCCTCACGTTCCGGGGAAAGGCCAACTCAGAGAAGGGATCACCAACTACATTGTAGTCGAAGGCCATGTGGGGGAAGGGAGTTGCGGGCTGAATGAGGGCTAGAGACTGAGCACAGCGGCCACTCAACACCTTTATTGCAAACCACAACAGCTAATTAGAGAGAGAAAACAGAAGGGAATGCCTTGCCACAGTGGCAGGGTGGGTTGGGGGGGAGATGGGATTGGGGAGGGTGGGAGGGACACTGGGTTTACGGGTGGTGGAGAATGGGCACTGGTGAAGGGATGGGTTCCAAACTTTGTATGAGGGAAGTATAAGCACAAAAGTGTATAAATCTGTAACTGTACCCTCACGGTGATTCTCTAATTAAAAATAAATAAATTAAAAAAAAAGATATCTATACTTTTCTTTCGTTAACTCTTATTTTGTTGTAGTCATAATTTGCTGGGGTTTTGCTAACAAATTTTCCCAATATCAGGTGGTTTAACTAATAAACATTTTTTTTCTCATATTCCTAGAATCTCTGAAGTCCAAGGTCTAAGAGCTAGACGGCCTGGTGAGGAAACAGCCACATTTTTCTGACAGCCTTATGAGACAGAACAAAGAAAACCAGTTTCTTCTCTTCTCTTATGCTGTTATAAATATTCGGGAGTGCTCTATCTCATAACCTAATCCTAAAGTCCCACCTACAAGCACTGTCACAATGTGGATTAAATTACAATATAAATCATACATCAATAAATCCCTAAATCAGGGAGAGGGACGGCAAAACCTTTTAACTATAGCATAGTTCTTGGGCAATTTTTCTTTTCATGTAATGCAAATGTGGAAAAGTGATTGATTAGAAGACAAATATTTTATAAATTCCAATGAAACAGTTGATTCTGACGTTAATCACCAATTTATCAAAATATCAGGCAAATATTTATGGAGATTTTCATAATAATGTCACTATATTATTACTAACTAGACACTGAGAAGGCCAGATTCACTAACAATGCACCCAGGAAATAAGCAGACAAACATTCTCTCCCATCCCTGGGGTGGGTAGAGCATAGTATGACTAAAAATGGTGTGACTTGACAGTCGTACTGTAGTGGAAGTAAAAGCACATGGATTTGTGAAGTTGTCTTACTAAATGGTTATCTCATGCAGGCTCATAAGTCTCTAGAATTTGTTTTCTTTGCCGATTAGAAATGTAGAGAAAAGAGGAAAAACAACTAAAGGAAGTATCAGAATATTCTAGACTTAACCATTTTGGGGATGCTAGGATATCCAGTGTTGGGTGGGGAGCTCTAAAGACAGGAGTAAAATGGATGTAAATGACTTGGAACTTTATTTGGAATAACTACAATTAAAAGAAGAAAGACTTAATATAAGGAAGAAATTTAATTAATTGTGTACTATGTGTAAAACTATAACATAATATTTAAATAGAGTACATAAATAAACCCACACGTATAAAGACACTCATCAATAATGAAAGAGCTAAAACCATACTATCAAGAAAGGAAAACCCTTCAACAAGGGGTTGGAAAAACAGAAGGGACACATACAAAACACAATAATAGCACCTTTTCTTAGAGCTGAGCAGTAGCCTATTGAGTATTTTTACCATAGCATCTTTATCCACTCATCTGTTCTTGAACATGTGAGTTGTGTCTAAATTTGGACTACTGTGAATAATGTTGCAGTGAAAATAGAAGTACAGATGTCTCTTCAAAATACTGTGGCAGGTGTGGGGTTAGGAGTAGATGCCAATAAGTGGAATTGTGGTCATAAGGAATCTCAATTTTCAATTTTTTGAGATGTCTCCATACTGTTTTCCACAGAGACTGAATCAGTCACTATTCCCACCAACAGACCATTCCTGTTCTTTCACATGCCCTCCAGGACTGGTGGTCTTTATTTTTTCCATTTTATTTTATTTTATTTTATTTTTATTCTTTTATTGAATCACCATGTGGAAAGTTACAAAGCTTTCAGGTTTAAGTCTCAATTATACAATGCTCAAACACCCATCCCTTCACCAGTGCACATATTCCACCACCAAGAATCACGGTATACCTCCCCCCTTCCCCCTCACCTCCCCAGCCCCCCACCCCACCTGTGTAACGGATAAATTTCACTTTACTTTCACTTTACTTCGATTACATTCAATATTTCAACAAAAAATTCACTATTATTGATTTGGAGTTTCTCTCCCCTAAAGTCGACCTGCTGAAAAGAAAGCATTTGGTAATTTGTTTTCCATTGCTGAGAATGAAGAGATATGAGGTCAGGAGGCTGCACTAGCAGCCGCACAGTTTTGGATTTCTGTATTTTAGTATTGTAGTAACTAAGTCCAGAGAAATATCTGCCAGGAATCGCAACATTGTAAGCTTGTACCTCTCAGCTACTTTATATTCCACATATGAGTGCAATCTTTCTATGTCTGTCTCTTTATTTCTGACTCATTTCACTCAGCATGATACTTTCCATGTTGATTCACTTATATGCAAATTTCATGACTTCATGTTTTCTGACAGCTACATAGTATTCCATTGTGTAGATATACCAGAGTTTCTTTAGCCAATCATCTGTTTTCGGGCACTCTGGTTTTTTCCATATTGTGGCTATGGTAAATAGAGAGGCAATGAACATGGAAATGCAGATGTCATCTCTACTATACCTTTTTGCCTCTCCGGGATATATTCCTAGGAGTGGTATTGCTGGGTCAAATGGAAGCTCAATTTCTAACTTTTTGAGAATCATCCATATTGTTTTCCAAAAGGGCTGAACCAGTCGGCATTTCCACTAGCAGTGAAGGACAGTCCCTTTCTCCCCCCATCCACGCCAACAGCGGTTGCTTTTGTTTTGGGGGATGTGGGCCAGTCTCTGTGGTGTGAGATTATATCTCATTGTTGTTTTGATCTGCATCTCCCTGATGATTAGTGATGTTGAACATTTTCTCATGTGCCTTTGAGCCAGGACCGGTGGTCTTTAAAATGTACCTGTCTCACTGGTATGAGGCAATATCTCATTGATATTTTGACTAGCAATTTTCTGTGATAAGCTATGAGAGTATATTTTCATATACCTATTGTTCATATATATATATATATATATATATATATATGTCTTCCTTATATTGTCTTTTCAACTCTTCTCCCATTTTGTCACTTGTCACTTGTCACCCCGTTGATCTTTGATTTGCTTGAGCAGGCTCCAGTAACATCTCCATTCATCCCTGTTGCGTGCTAGTGTAGCCCAATGGCATCTACTCACTCCAGGAACAGGAAGAGCCTCAAACCATTCATTCAGGGTTTTGACAAAGAAGCCTGATCATCTCATAGGTGGGCAGCCATGCAGTCTTTTGACATCCTGTGGAATCCAGTCAGTATCAGCTCTAGTCCAGCGGTGGCCTCTAAATTGCATTATGTGTCCGGCCCATCTGACTTTCTATGCCTTGGCAAACGAGACAGTATCCCTGATATTTTATCAACAGAGGTCAGAACTCTGGATTCCTTCTCTCACTTGAGTAAAATGTGATATTCCAAGCATAGCTCTTTCAATTGCTCTTTGGGATACCCAAATAGTGTTCTCGTCCTGTTTTTGTAAGGCCCAGGAAGAACGGTGGAGTTGAAAAGATGTGTCTGGATCCAGAGGTTCTTCCTTCTCTTAACCACTTCTCCGATGCTCTTGAAGGTGTTCCACGCTGCTCTCTTCCTCCTGCGCAGTTCTGGCGCCAAGTCATTCCTCACGTTGAGTTCTCGACCCAGGGACACATAGCTGCTGCACTCGGAGATGTTCATTCCATTGAGAGCAAATGGAACATTAGGACTAGTTCATTTTTCATGAACATAGTTTTAGTGACATTCAGCTGCAGTCCAACCTTTCCATACTTGAGGTTGGCCAGCATTTGTGGTGCTTGGTTGATGTTATTAGAACAATGTCATCAATGAAGAGGAGGTGGTGTAGTTGCCGATCGTCTATTCTCACTCCCATTCCTTCCCATTCCAGTTGTTGCATGATGTTCTCGAGGGTTACACTGAAGAGTTTCGGTGAAATGGTATCACCCTGCCAAACCCCTCTGTTTACGTCGATGATTACGTTCTTGTAGAGTGGTGAGATCCTGGTGATGAATCTGTAATACAGCTCGAGGAGGATCTTGATGTACTGAGGTTGAATGCTGTGTTTGGCTAAGGCTTCTATGACTGCTTCAGTCTCAACAGAATCAAAGGCTTTCTTTAAATCAATGAACGTTAGACAGAGTGTTCTGTCTAACGTTCTTCTCTCATTTTAACGGGTTTATTTGTCTATTCACTGTTAAGTTTTTCAAGTACTCTAAATATCTTGGATATGAACCCTTTGTCAGATGTGGGATGAGCAAATCTTTTATTTTAGTCTGTGGAGTGTCCCTTTATTCTAGTAATCATCTTGCATTGCAGAAGCTGCTTAAAATCGATGCAGTTCCAACTTGTTTATTTTTGCTTCTGTTTCTTTGCCCAATGGCATTAAGTCATTGAAGATGCCTCTCAAGTATATGTCATAAAAAGTTTTGCCAATCTTTTCCTTAGTATAATTTATGAATTAATTTTTAATATCTAGGTTTTTTAATCAATTTTCAATGAACTTGTATGATTGATGTGAGCTAGGGGTCCAAATTCATTTTTATATGTTGCGAACAAGGTTTTTCAGCACCAGTTGTTTAAAAGGTTCCCATTGCTACACTTAGATCTTTAGTTGAAGAAAACTGTCCATTTTCCCTAAGGTTTGTGAAGGTCATATGCCTTAGGCTCTTAATTTTATTTGGAGAGGGAATACCCAGAAGTGCTCAGGGCTTACTCCCAGTTTTGCACTCAGTGATCACTCCTGGAGGCTCAAGGTGTCAGAGATCAACCAGGCTGTAAAAGGCAAACACCCTACACATTGTAACATCACTCTGGCCCCCAGGCTCTCAATTCTTTTCTTCCTGAGGAGGAAAAGAAATATCCTGGTGGCATGTACTTTTTTTTGTTGGAGGCATTGGGTAATGTTTGGGCCACACCTGGCTATGCTTAGGATCTGGGTCTGTGCTTAGGAATTAGCCCTAAGCACAGTGCTCAAAGGATAATAGAATTATGAAGCATACACCATATTACTGTATGATCTCTTAAGCCCAGCACTACACAGTGATGGCTACTATAACTTCATTATGTAATTATGTTATAGAAAGAAAAGCTTCCCATCTATATTTTTCGCCATAACATTGCTTTGTCCAGTTTGGTTCTGCAACTCACCACTGACTACATGGAAGGAGCCAGAGCAGTTTTCATTAACTGCTGATCCGTGGAACAGCAGTCTGCAGGTGTAGGGTGGTTAAAATCATTCATCCACCACCTGATTTATAGCTGCAGGTATTCAGGACAGGTGGGGATCCACAGGTGTATAAATGTTGAAAATGCTGAATTTACAAGGTATCGTGCTGAGGAAAGTCAGTCAAAAGTAGGGGGTAAAATGAAGAATGGTTTCTCTCCTATGTGGAATATAAAGAAACCTAGTAGAGGGATCATAAATGTCAAAAAGTAACAGAACCTGAAAGTCATTCTGCAGAACTAAATTTTCCCAAAGTGACAATTACTCATCTTCTTAGAGGTGTGAGCAACCTCCTGAAATTCCATTTTGTCACTGCAGTGTAGCAGAACTGAAAAGTTAGCATTAATATCCCTAAGCTTGGTCTGAGTGATGTCAGACGGTACTATTTACCTAAAAGCTATAAGGAGGCACTGAATCTTGCTTCTTCTACCAGATTCTTAGTGACAATGTCACAGGAAACGAACAGAATTCAGGGAAGGGTAAGAAACATGGAAAAAGATATTTGCTAAATATTTGGACATTTATAGTGGTGTCAAGTTAAAAAATGTATTCAGGAGGGGGCTGGAGCGATAGCACAGCGGGTAGGGCATTTGTCTTGCACGTGGCCGACCCGGGTTCGATTCCCAGTATCCCATATGGTCCCCTGAGCACTGCCAGGAGTGATTCCTGAGTGCAGAGCCAGGAGTAACCCCTGAGCATCGTCGGCTGTGACCTATAAAAAAAATGTATTCAGGAGCCACAAGTAATGTAAAAATATTTAGAAGAATGTTTTTGCAAGTTCTGGTTTTGATTTGGGGCCATGCCTGATAATGTTCGGGAGCTTCTAACAGCTCAACAGTTTTTTGAGAGCTGCTTGGTTCAGTTTAGTATTGAACTCTGGCTTTATGCATATAATCAAACACCCAGCCTTTGAGTCATCTATCTAGAGCCCTAGAAGAACTTTTTTATATGTAGCTGAAATGTGGATAATTTGAGTCAGATTGGATCATACTTTATTATGTTTATTGTACACCTCAATTCTTCAATATGTATTATGTAATTTGTTATATTATGTTTATTGCATTGTATTTAAGCTGTTTCATTTTTATTTGACTGTAACCGAAGAGACATAATAAGTGACATGGATTTATTTGGTATTGAATCTAATGTGCTTTATGAGTTTTATTATACTACCCAAGTCAGTTTCTTAAGATCAGTGAAGTATCGCCCAATTATGGATCATTACATGTACAATAACAAAAAATTTACTAAGAGCAGTAAT
Source organism: Sorex araneus (assembly GCF_027595985.1). NCBI lineage: Eukaryota > Metazoa > Chordata > Mammalia > Eulipotyphla > Soricidae > Sorex > Sorex araneus. The sequence goes on along the minus strand of NC_073302.1, from coordinate 189,994,592 downwards.
TCAGATTCACTGACATTTTGACATAATTATTGCCAAATTCACTCCTTAAGAGACTGAATTTGCAAAGGAGCTTAGAAATTATCCCCAGTCTTCTTATAAATACTCTCAGTAGCTTTTCGGGCTCTCTAAGAGGGATGGAGGAATCAAACCTGGGTCGGTCGCGTGCAAGGCAAATGCCCTACCTACTGTGCTATTGCTCCAACCTGGCAAGCTACTCGTGACATATTTGATATGCCAAAACAGTAACGAGTCTCACAATGGAGACATTACTGGTGCCCACTTCAGCAAATCGATGAACAATGGGTCAAAAGTGCAGTGCTATAATGCTTTTTTTAAAAAAAAATTGAATCACCGTGAGATAATTACAAGCTTTCATGTTTGGGTTACAATCACACAATGATCAAACACCCATCCCTCCACCAGGGCACATTCCCCACCACCAATATCCCGTGTATAAGCCCCCTTTCTCACCCTCCCCCTGCCTCTATGGCAGAGAATATTCCCTATACTTTCTCTCTACTTTTGGACATCATGACTTGCAACACAGACACTGAGAGGTCATGTTTGGTCTATTATCTACATTCAGCACACATCTCCCATGCCGACTGATTCATCCAGCCATTATTTTCTTAGTGATCCCTTCTCTATTCTATCTGCCTTATCCCCTCCACTCATGAAGCAGGCTTACAGCTCTGGGGCACTCCTCCTGGCCCTTGTATCTACTGTCCTCGGGTGTCAGTCCCATGTGATACTATTCTATTCTCCACAAATGAGTGGAGTCCTCTATGTCTGTCCTTCTCTTTCTAACTCATTTCACTTAGCATGATACTCTCCATGTCTATCCATTTATAAGCAAATTTCATGACTTCATCTCTCCTATCAGCTGCATAGTATTCCATTGTGTAGATGTACCAAAGTTTCTTTAACCAGTCATCTGTTCTAGGGCACTTGGTTGCTTCCAGATTTTGGCTATTGTGAACAGTGCTGCAATGAACATATAGGTACAGATGTCATTTCTACTGTGCTTTTTTGCATCCTCGGGATATATTCCCAGAAGTGGTATTATGGGGTCATGTGGAAGCTCAATTTCTAGTTTTTGAAGGACTGTCCATATTGTTTTTTCAGAAAGGCTGGACCAGTCGGCATTCCCACCAATAGTGAAAGAGAGTCCCTTTTTCCCCACATTCACTCCAGCACTGGTTGCTTTTGTCTTTTTGACTGTGTGCCAGTCTCTGTGGTGTGAGATGATATCTCATTGTTGTTTTGATTTGCATCTCCCTGATGACTAGAGAAGGGGAGCATTTTTTCATGTGCCTTTTGGCCATTTGTATTTCTTGAGGGAATCTCTGCTCACTTCTCCCCATTTTTTGATGGCTTGGAGGATTTTTTCTTATACAATGTTACTAGTGTCTTGTATATCCTGGATATAATCCCTTATCAGATGGGTATTGGGTAAATACTCTTTCCCATTCTGTGAGCTCTTTCTGTATTTTGGTCACTGTTTCTTTTGAAGTGCAGATGCTTCTTAGTTTGATATAGTTGAATTTGTTTGCTTCCACTTGCATGGTCAGTGCTACAGTGCTTCTTAAAAATAATGGGGTATTTTTATTCTATTTTTAATCTAAGAAGAATAGAACTCAAAGACACGTTAATGACATATTTTTTTCAGAAAAGATAAAGCATGTTTTTTTTAAATTCAATTGCTTTCATGTTTAAATAATCAGAAAAATACAAAATAATAATGATGGTTTGAAGAAACTTTTTTTTTTCACCAGGGGAGGGTGTGGTGCATGAGACATTGTACAATGTTTGCTCCAAGTTCTGTGCTGAGGGAGGAGTCAGGGACTCCTCACTGGGCAGGAGTCAGGGACCATATTCAACCGGCTAGATCAAACCTGGATCAGTTGCAAGGCAAGCTCCTTATTTCTTATACTATCTCTCTGGCCCCAAAAGATTTTGTTTTCTTGAAGTTCTATAAGAAGCTAAATTAGTGCAAAGTGCAGCTTTAAATATCACTGATATACAAAGACAAGTATGCTGAAAAAGAAAATAGTTGCTTGCATAAAGTGGCATATTTGAAATCTACTTTTAATGTTATTCACTTTTTTATATATAAATAATTGGAAGGAAGATTGGTTAGTATAGTCTTAATTTTATAAAACTTAAAATTTTGGTAGTTAGTCGCAAAGAATGAATCTATAGTTCCTAGGCATTTATAACATCTGTTATTAAAAGTTTATCTGCAAGCAGACTAATAAATTGACTCTCTGAGCAATTGGCACTTGTGAATCTGTACCCTACCTCTCAGTGGGTAATCTAGAATGATCCTGGAAATAAATTCCCATGGCAAGATTAGAAATCTATTGATGCTGCAAGGCATCAACCAAGTGAATTATTTGTGACTTTTCCCCCAAATTACACCAAGAAGAAAATGAAAATCCACCTGACCATTTTATCACTAGAATCTAACAATAGGCTGTTATGCTCCTAATTTAATATCCAGGGAGTTGACTAGTTAAAAAAAAAAAAAACACCTATTTGTGTGTTTTGTTCTCTAAACCTTCTTTAGCTCCTTTTAAATGCAGATGTAAGGTACTTTGACTCAGATTATCTACAGCTATTTAATTTGGCATTTTGGTATAAATCCCAGTTTGAAAGCTAGCTGCTTCCTCCTGCTCAGGTGAGTTTACAAATGCACATTCTGATTCTGGCTGCACTGAGACTCTTCCCTTTATAAAAGATTCTGCTGGAGCAATCAGTGGGATCCAACTCTACCATCTCTCATCTCATCTCATCACACTTAAGTAAAACCAGCTTTTTTTCTGAGAAGCCAGCAGTTCTTCAGCGTTTCTGGAACTTTAATTTTTCAATCAAGTATAAAATCTCTGCAATTATTACTGTAGAAGTGTTATTATCTTTTAAAACTGATTGGGTACAGTTCCTAACAGCATGGATTTACATAAACTCCCTGATTATCACCTAACATTTAAAAAATCAGGATAATGTTAACGTATATATTCAATTTGTTAAGAATATATATTCAATCTTTCGGGATGCGAGATGTGTGCTGAAGGTAGATAAAGGACCAAATGTGATAGCCTCTCAGTATGCAAACCAAAATACCAAAAGTAGAGTGAGAGTATGAGGAAAATTTTCTGCCATAAAGGTATGGGGAGGAATGGGATATTGTGGGGGGGTGTTGTTTACTGCAGACATTGGTGGTGGAAATGTGCACTGGTGGAAAGATAGGTGTTCAATCATTGTATGACTGAAACTCAAACATGAAAGCTTTGTAACTGTATACCACAATGAATCAATAAAAATAATTTTAAAAAGAATATATATTCAATAAGAATATATGTTATTCCAGGAAAGTTAGCACTCATTTTGATTTAATAGAGCAGAAAGCATGAAATTATTTATATGTAGTAACTCATCTGTTAGTTGGTAACTAGATGGGATCTGAAAGGAACCTCTATTTAAAATGCATAAGAAAAAAGGATTTATTTTCAAAATAACATACCTATGAATAGTGGTTGTCAAAATTAAACTCTAATATGAACACTGTTTAAAAATAGAAAAAGATTGACCTCTATGAACTACTGTCATCAATTGCATTGGGAATTGGGCCAAAGGCTGTCTTCATAAACGGAGAGCTTGTATTCAGGTATATAGTATTGCACCTCAGAATTCTAGGTGGCAATGCATCTACCACCTCCAAGCAACACTGTTTATAAAAGCAGTCCTGTGCAAGGGCTGTTCCTTGTATTCCAGAGAAGTAAACACTGGTATGATTTTAAAATTATAGCTAGAAGCTCACAGACTGAAATTGTAAACCTAACTTTGCCTCAGTCACATTAATTGTGAAGGATTCAAATCCTTTAAGCCTCCCTACATGGTAATAAATTTTGCTAGAATGTGGAACAAAGGAATGTGGAAGATTTAAAAATAATTTTGTTTTTCAAATGAGCTGTTACTTTCTTTACCTGAGTATTCAGCTTGATTTAAAATATGGAAAAAATTCTTAATTTTAGCTCATTTTTATAACAGTATAGGAATTATATATTCCTTATCTATAAAAACTCATAACTATAGAACTCAACTATAAAATTATCTCACTAATTAAAAAGTAATAGCTATAACTACTAACTAGTAGTGATCATAGAGAAAGATATGCTGGAGGAATTTCACTTTTGTAATTTTGATGTATATTGATCAATTTTTCTCTAGAGCTATAGAAAGACAACGTGCTTGGTGCAAACCATCTATGTAAGTGAACTGACTCTAAGTGAAAATATATAAGTCTATATATTAAAATAAAGCAATCAGTTAGTAGAAATAAACTAACACATTTTAAACACGAATTTAGTGCAATGTAGCTATGAAGGTATTAGGAATCTAAAGGGAGGAAAAAAAACTAGTAAAACATCATCCATTTAAATTAAAATTCATGAATATTTACAAACCTTGTCTCAAAGATAATTCCATGTTGTAGATATAAATACCTAATCAAAATTAGTAATCTAATTAAACCTGGGCATATGGCAGCCCCGGGTTTAAATAGAGAAACATATAAGGATAAATATCTATCACAAATAAAGGATGAATATCTATCACAAATAAAATACATATGTACTTTGCTGACAGGTAACCAAGTAAATGCAAATTTATTTGTTGACTATACTTTCAATAAAAAGTTTAATTTGACAATGTGGAGTGAAGTCTGTGTAAATAAGTATTTAGATACATTTGGATTATAAATTATCTTTATCAAAGTATATTATGCAGGAGTAGAGCAATAGTACAGCTGGGAAGGTGCTGGTCCTGCGCACAAACAACCCAGGTTCAATCCCTCCCCACCCCACAGCACCTCATATGATCCCTCAAGATGGCAAGGAGTGATTCATGAGTGTAGAGCCAGGAGTCACCCCTGAGACCTGCTAGGTCTGGCCCCCCCAAATAACAAAAAGAGTATTATGGCAATCTCCTGACTATAATCATTCCATTGATTCAAGTTACCCATGAAGTTACTATATAAGAATATATAAACATTTATACAGATACTCCTCATGATGCTATTTGCAATATTGAAGAAAATGTAGAACCAATCCATACTGTCACTGTTAGTAATATGAAAGTTAAGATTATATGTAATTTTATGGTGTGGATTATTATATTTTGCCTCATGTAGTGCAATGGTATTTATTTCCTGGTTTTATTTTATTATTTTGTATTATATTAAGTTATTTTGAAAAGATAATAGAACATATACTTAAAGAATAATGAAGATAGTAGAATGCCTTTTATGAAAAATGGACAAACTGTGTACATGTACTTGAAAATATTTGTTTGAATTTGGAGATATATTCTATAAAGAAATATATCCTATTTTACAGTGGTTAAATGAAGAAAGAAAGATGAAGTAAAATGAAAGTGGTGATAAGTGTCATATGAATATGCTGGAGATAACTTAATCATTCTATTCTGTATCTTTAAATTTCTTTTTAACTTCAAGCATCAGTGCATTTAATTTCATTCAAAGGATAACTCAGAAGTGTTAGTTTAGTGAAATACATGTTTACTATTGTTGGAATTCAAATACATCTTTTAACAGAAGAATACATATGTTTAGGGACATTCTGTAAAGCAGAAAACATCTCTCTTTTTGTCTCACACTCAAAGGTTTATTTTTAAATGGATGAGGTCAGACAGAGGATTTAATACCAATTCAGCATTTGAGCTATTTGTTTAACCTGAATGTGTGTGCACAGGGGAAGCTGCCTGGTGCTGTCTGTTAGGGGATGAATAAAGACTCAGGACTCTCCTCCATCTGCAGGAGGGCATGGAGCCAAGGGAGGGCCAGCATGGGGCAGTAAGAGGTCTGGGAGCTTTTGTGTGTGGCCACAGGACTTCATGCCCAGGACTTCATTGTGCTGGGTGTGAGAGATTCAGAAAGAGTCATCAAGTCGCCTGAAGAGAGGGAACATTTTTATTGAACTGTATACCGGCTAAGTTAATTGAGCAATGGAACATGACAGTTCAATAGGTGAGATTATCTAAAGAAAACTACCTCCCTAGGGCAGAAGCCCCAGATGGGTACCTGGGCTTTTCTAAGAAAAGTGATTGCTTCATGATAAAAATATAATTGCCCCCTAGTGTTACATTGCCCTTTAATGAATCCCACCCAGCACCTAAAAATGACAGATAGGAAACAAGGGTGTGCAAATGGCTGACAGTTACTTCTGATGTCATACCACATGAGACAACACAGCTTTGGCAAAAGGCTGTCCTTTGTCTTGTAAAATCAAAGAATCTTTTCTGATCGCTTCAGTAAAGCTATTAACATAAAACTTGAAGAATGATGCATTTTATTTGAAATGGCCCAAATAAATTTATTTCGTTTCAGAACAAACAGCATGCCAAAAAACTGTCTATGTGATGAAATCACGTAATATTAAATGCAAGAAGCTTTACAACATCCTTATTCATTATTGACTAAAATATGTAGAGCTTATTAAGAGACAGAGAAAAATAATAGCAGCTATCATTTAAGAGAATTGCAGTTCATGTTGGGGCACAATATCATACATAGTTCTAAACATTTTAAAGGGCTTGTCTCTAATCAGCTACGATGTTTCTAGCTGGAGAAAAAAGAAAACTGAGCTCAAACTGGCTTAAACAATAATGGTATCGATTGAATCAGATTTGAAGTCCTTAGATGTGATTTAATGTGCTGCTTCTAGTGTTTCTTGTGATTCTCTGGGCCAACACCATCTTTGTCTCTTTGTAATTATCTGAACTAGCTCTTTACAAAGATGCCATTTTCTGTCATGTAGATGGCCATTCGTATTGTATCCTCACTGTCTTGTTCGCTGTTGATGTTCCTTGAACAACACCAGAAAACTATAGAAAGCAGGGTATTTGGCTTTGGCTTTGCATTTACTTTCCGTGGAACTCCATGGAACAATTTCGATGAATTGTTCCTAGAAATAACCATCCTTAAGATTATCCAAGTGGTTTGGCCATTGGAGCCAGGTGTCTGGATGTCAAATGGCTGCAATGATAGAAATGTGATTCAGTCAGTCAGATTCACTGCAGTTATTAAAGCTGTGAAACAGCACAGTAATAGTTGCCACTGGAGGGGACCATTGACCCTTTGAAACATGTTACTGTAATTTAGGAACTGAACTTTTAAATTTTTATTTCATTTACTCTATGTTACACTTAAAAAATATAATATAAACCTTGTTGTGTTTGTTGAAAACATCGTTCATGGGTTTGTTATAGCTATTCAGGTATGAAAACACTTCACATCCTATCAAGGAAAATAACAACAGAAGAGCAAATATCATGTTTTCATATTACATTGACTCACATCAAATCACAACCTGATTTGTGAAGCAGTAGAAAGATTAGAAAAATCATTAATCATTCCTTTCATAGGAATAGGGTTGGCTTCCCTTTGGAGTACGCTGGCTGCATATCTCCTGAACAATATTGGCACTGTCATAGTGATAGGAAAAGGGATTGGGTGCGGGCAGGGTGGATGTTCATAGCCCCTCTCATTCTCTGAATGTCAGAATGTACTCATCAGTCAGAAGAAAACAGCCATCTATGTTCTGATTGAGTCACCAGCCTACACCTAACTGTTTTTATTCTGTAAACTGCTAGGAGCAGGTTTTAAGGACAACTTGCTAGAGGATATTTGTCCTTAAAATCTATTTCCATGCCTGGAAGTTTGCACCTAATGATAGAAAAGTGCTACTTTTCTATCTTTCTGAGGTCCAATTATGGTCTGTAGTAGACAAAAAAGAAACACCCACTATTCAGTTCACAAAAAACACTTAACTGTCAACATAATTTCAAAAAGTTACTCTATTCTATTTAAATTCGACATAAAGTCTCTTGCCTGTGGGCCTGTCTGTCTTCCCCGAGGCCTCCTTGGAGGGGATGGGCTCCAGCTTCCTTTCTCACCCCAAGCAGAGCTCCTGGTCGCCACAGCCATGCTCGAGGCCCGTCTCCACAGGTTCGGACGAGCCTCATGCATGAAGGAACTGGCAGAGAAACCCAGGTGTGTGGGACCCGGGGCTGAGACCTCCAAGGCTGCTCGGATCGAGACTGGGCCTCCTCTGCCCAGATTTCCCATCTTCCAGTAGCAAGGCGGTCACACCCAGGGACTGCCCCCACTGCCGTGTAATCCCACCAACAGCCAACAGCCAAAGACTTAAAAGCCAGCTCCCGCAACCACGCAGCTGCAAGTGTGCTTTTTTATAGCCTACTTCTCCCTCTGGGAGAACCTGGCAAACTACTGGGACTTTGCTTCCCACATGGGAGAGCCTCGCAAGGTCCCGATGGTGTATTAATATACCAAAACCAGTAACAAGCTGGGTCTCATTCCTCTGACCCTGAAAGAACCTCCAGTACGGCATCCATTGGAAGGATGGAGTAGAGAGAGGCTTCTAAAATCTCAGGGCTTGGACAAATGGAGATGTTACTGAGACCACTGGAGAAATTCAACAATCAATGGGATGATGGTGATACATGTTTCTTGTAGTTGTCCACCATGCTCCTTGTTTCTCCAAATATTTTGTACTGATGCATTTCTCTACACATCTTATCAACCTCCATGTACCAGCTTAGACATATTCTCATCTGAATAATATCTTTTGTTTGTTTGTTTGTTTTTTGGGTCACACCCGGTGATGCTCAGGGGTTACTCCTGGCTTTGCACTCCAGAATCACTCCTGGCGGTACTTAGGGGACCATATGGGATGCTGAATATCTCTTAATCCAACCAAGTTTGGGTTATTCTCTATGTTTTGTGCTCCTATAGCATTCTATTCTTCTTATATTGAATACCTCACGTCCATTGCATTCTCTCACTTTATAATTTTTCCCAGTACAATTCCTAAGGATAGAAAGTGCAATTTGTGTAATACTCTTCATGTCAATCATAAATATTACAAATTAGGGATATAGAATGTCATCAATGATTATTTTATTGATATATTAAATATGATGAATAAATAAATAGATGATCCATTATACCATATGACATAATACTAATCTTTATAGTTTTGAAAATGACTATGTACTTCCTCATATTAAAAAGCTTCAACAATGTATTAACTTTATTAGTCACCTGATTCTTAGATTATATGCATGAGCAAGACCTTATACTTCCTAAAATTTATAAATAGAACTGATATAAGGACTTTGTTGTGAAACAGTTATTGCTACTTCTCTGAAATTCAATCTCAGATATATATAAAAATTTGTAAAAATCTATATTTAAGTATATAAAATAGATATTTATGTCCTAGTGCTTGATATTTATGTAGGAGGAATAAAAAAATATTTTTATTTTACCATCAGCTAAACAACTTTTGCTACGTTTTCAGTCTTAGAGACTTAAATAAAATAACTATTGGAAGCCAAGGTAAAAGCCATTTATAAAAAATGTAGGGACTGAAGAAATAGTGTAGTAGCTACAGAATTTGCCTTGCAAGTAGCCAACCCAGGTTTAATTTCTGGCATCATGCATGGTGCCCCTGAGCTCTGATAATTAGGAGTAATTCCTGAACACAAAGCCAGGAATAAGTACTGAGCAATGCTTGAAATGCATCTCACACACACACACACACACACACACATACACACACACACACCAAGATTGTGTACACACCAACAAGTTTGGCATGAATAAGCTTACATGAGATAACGTCTACCTATTTGGAGATTC